>NW_028320547.1:0-197500 GCF_062004578.1 Staurois parvus
TACATTGTAACATGACAACATGGGGGGGATACATTGTAACATGACATCATGGGGGACATTTCGGGGGGGGATACATTGTAACATGACAACATGGGGGACATTTCAGGGGGGAGGGGAATACATTGTAACATGACGACATGGGGGGGGATACATTGTAACATGACATCATGGGGGACATTTCGGGGGGGGGATACATTGTAACATGACGACATGGGGGACATTTCAGGGGGGGGGATACATTGTAACATGACAACATGGGGGACATTTCGGGGGGGAGGGGAATACATTGTAACATGACAACATGGGGGACATTTCGGGGGGGGGGAGGGGGAATACATTGTAACATGACAACATGGGGGGGGGGATACATTGTAATATGACAACATGGGGGGGCATTTCAGGGGGAGGGGAATACATTGTAACATGACAACATGGGGGACATTTCAGGGGGGAGGGGAATACATTGTAACATGACGACATGGGGGACATTTCAGGGGGGAGGGGAATACATTGTAACATGACAACATGGGGGACATTTCAGGGGGAGGGGGGATACATTGTAACATGACAACATTGGGAGACATTTCAGGGGGGAGGGGAATACATTGTAACATGACGACATGGGGGACATTTCAGGGGGGAGGGGAATACATTGTAACATGACAACATTGGGAGACATTTCAGGGGGGAGGGGGGATACATTGTAACATGACAACATGGGGGACATTTCAGGGGGGAGGGGGACATTTCAGGGGGGGAGGAGGACTTCTTCAAGGCACTGTAGGTGTGAACCAAGCCTGATGAGGGGGGAGGGGAACCTCTTATGTGATAGGGGGGACATTTGATGCAATGGGGAGACCTCTGACATGAAGGGGTCCTCTGATGTGATAGGAACCTGATTGGGGGGGACCTTTGATTGGGGGGGGGAGGCCCTGTGATGGGGGGGATCTGTGATGTGAAGTTTTTGTCATCAGGTCAGTGGTCTCCGATGATGAGGGACATGTATCTCAGTCTTCCCTCTTCTTCTCCTCCAGACTCTCCCTTCGGTGTCGCCCCGGCTGGTGGCGGTCAGTAAGACGAAGCCGGCTGACATGGTGATTGAAGCCTACAGACACGGACAGAGATATTTCGGGGAGAATTATGTAAGTTTCTGTATATTGGGGCTCTCCTACACACAGGTTCCCTCCATTCCATCTCAGCCGGGGATCCCAGACTGTCCAGAACAAAGTCAGACATCACATCCAGTATGTGACCTCCATGTCCACCTCCATCCTTCCTCCATCTTCTGACCTCCATGTCCACCTCCATCCTTCCTCCATCTTCTGACCTCCATGTCCACCTCCATCCTTCCTCCATCTTCTGACCTCCATGTCCACCTCCATCCTTCCTCCATCTTCTGACCTCCATGTCCACCTCTATCCTTCCTCCATCTTCTGACCTAGTTACTCGTCATCCTGGATAGAAGTAGAAGTGCGTCTGCCGATGTCTACCCAGATCTGGTCCGTAAACGTGGATCTGGATGCAAACTTACTGTGTTCAGTCCCATGAATGTGAACAGAACTGGCTATGGTTGGATAGGGAGGGATGTTGGTTGGATAGGGAGGGATGTTGGTTGGATAGGGAGGGATGTTGGTTGGATAGGGAGGGATGTTGGTTGGATAGGGAGGGATGTTGTTGGATAGGGAGGGATGTTGGTTGGATAGGGAGGGATGTTGGTTGGATAGGGAGGGGTGTTGTCTGGATAGGGAGGGGTGTTGTCTGGATAGGGAGGGGTGTTGTCTGGATAGGGAGGGGTGTTGTCTGGATAGGGAGGGGTGTTGTCTGGATAGGGAGGGGTGTTGGTTGGATAGGGAGGGATGTTGGTTGGATAGGGAGGGATGTTGTCTGGATAGGGAGGGATGTTGGTTGGATAGGGAGGGATGTTGGTTGGATAGGGAGGGATGTTGGTTGGATAGGGAGGGATGTTGGTTGGATAGTGAGGGATGTTGTCTGGATAGGGAGGGATGTTGGTTGGATAGGGAGGGATGTTGGTTGGATAGGGAGGGATGTTGTCTGGATAGGGACGGCTGTTGTCTGGATAGGGAGGGGTGTTGTCTGGATAGGAAGGGGTGTTGGTTGGATAGGGAGGGATGTTGTCTGGATAGGGAGGGATGTTGGTTGGATAGGGAGGGATGTTGGTTGGATAGGGAGGGATGTTGGTTGGATAGGGAGGGATGTTGGTTGGATAGGGAGGGATGTTGGTTGGATAGGGAGGGATGTTGGTTGGATAGGGAGGGATGTTGGTTGGATAGGGAGGGATGTTGGTTGGATAGTGAGGGATGTTGTCTGGATAGGGAGGGATGTTGGTTGGATAGGGAGGGATGTTGGTTGGATAGGGAGGGATGTTGTCTGGATAGGGAGGGGTGTTGTCTGGATAGGGAGGGGTGTTGTCTGGATAGGAAGGGGTGTTGTCTGGATAGGGAGGGGTGTTGTCTGGATAGGGAGGGGTGTTGTCTGGATAGGGAGGGGTGTTGTCTGGATAGGGAGGGATGTTGGTTGGATAAATGGACTTCCAGAATATCTGTGTAAAAGGAGCCCAAAGAGGATCCCTTGTTTGGAAGAAATGTGTGAAGAGCCAACCAGAGGACACAGAATCCGTATTCCCTTCAGGGTGATCTCTCCCTGTTACTGACCATAGCTTGTTCTCAGCAGGCGGCCATCTTGGCAGAGTAGCGGGGCTTTGCTCATTCATCTCAGAGCCGTCACCTGCTAGCGGGGGATCTTCTCCTCCCTGCTGGTGAAATTTTGAAAAAATTCCACCTTGTGTGGCTCCGCCCACCCGGCCACATCATTCATTTACAGTATTCTTTGAATGAGAACACTACAAGTCCCATCATATACTCCTCCATCATATACTCCTCCATCATATACTCCTCCATCATATACTCCTCCATCATATACTCCTCCATCATATACTCCTCCACCATATACTCCTCCACCATATACTCCTCCACCATATACTCCTCCGTCCTCCTCCACCATATACTCCTCCGTCCTCCTCCACCATATACTCCTCCATCCTCCTCCACCATATACTCCTCCACCATATACTCCTCCACCATATACTCCTCCGTCCTCCTCCACCATATACTCCTCCATCCTCCTCCACCGTATACTCCTCCACCGTATACTCCTCCATCATATACTCCTCCATCATATACTCCACCATATACTCCTCCACCATATACACCTCCGTCGTCCTCCATCATATACACCTCCGTCCTCCTCCATCATATACTCCTCCGTCCTCCACCATATACACCTCCGTCCTCCTCCATCATATACTCCTCCGTCCTCCTCCATCATATACTCCTCCGTCCTCCACCACCATATACTCCTCCATCATATACTCCTCCGTCCTCCTCCACCATATACTCCTCCACCATATACTCCTCCACCATATACTCCTCCACCATATACTCCTCCATCATATACTCCTCCATCATGTACTCCACCATATACTCCTCCGTCCTCCTCCACCATATACTCCTCCACCATATACTCCTCCGTCCTCCTCCACCATATACTCCTCCACCATATACCCCTCCGTCCTCCTCCACCATATACTCCTCCACCATATACTCCTCCACCATATACTCCTCCGTCCCCCTCCATCATATACTCCTCCATCATATACTCCTCCATCATATACTCCTCCATCATATACTCCTCCATCATATACTCCTCCATCATATACTCCTCCATCATATACTCCTCCATCATATACTCCTCCGTCCTCCTCCACCATATAATCCTCCACCCCAGGACTCTTCTGTCCACCTCCACCATATACTCCTCGTCCTCCTCCACCATATACTCCTCCGTCATATATTCCTCTGTCCACCTCCGTCATATATTCCTCTGTCCACCTCCGTCATATACTCCTCTGTCCACCTCCGTCATATACTCCTCCGTCCATCACCGTCATGTACTCCTCCATCATGTACTTCTCCGTCCACCTCCATCATATACTCCTCCATCCACCGCCACCATCTTATCCTCTGTCCACCTCCACCGTATACTCCTGGGGGGGGGGTTATCCATTCATTTTTTTTTCGATGCATCTATGGTCAGGTCGGTCTATTACCCATTCAGCTCTCTGTTGCCCCGTCACTAGAGGACCATTTATACGTTCTGCTCCGGAGCCAAAACTTCCAGATACTTTTACAAGAAAAAACTGTTTTTCCTTCCAGGTCCAGGAATTGGTGGAAAAAGCCTCCAACGCCAATGTGAGTTTTATTTATTTTCTTTTTTTCTGTTGTAATTTCTATATCATAGTAATCTACGTGTTCCCGTGCTGCACGCCTGTCCGTGTTGTTCTCTAGTCTGTTGTCTGTGTTGCAGTCGGATTCCAGGTCTGGATATTTTCTCATCCTTGCACTGGGCCAGCTTGGCTCTCGTATTCTATGAGCCTCACTCACTGCAGAGTTCATTCTCTTTAACCACCTCCCATCCGGCCCGTGTATATAAACGGCCTCCCCGCCCCCTGCTTGTGAGTGCTCCCTGGGAGCGCGCAGCACCGCGATCCGGTGCCCGCTGTGTCCTCAGGACACAGTGGAACACCGATCGTTGTACGGGACCTCTGTGTGAGGTCCCTATCGTGATCACTGATTGGCCAGTCATTGATCACATGAATAGTAGTAAGAAACATGTCACTTCTGACATCACTGCTTACTACGTGTGAAATCTGTGAATAATCACAGAGATCACATGGTACAGGACTATTCACAACAGCCTTCACAAGCTGTGACCAATCACAGCTCACACAGTATTTCTCAATGGCTGCAGGAATGCAGCCAGAGAGAAGGAGAAATGCTTTTACAGCCTTTATGGGTGTAAAGAAAATCAATGTGAAAAAATAAAAAAAAATCATCACCCCCACAAGTAGTACAGTGTCTCCATGGTGACACCATACTGCTAGGGTGACAGTATGTAAAAAAAATAAAAAAAAAACAAATAATATAAAAATGTAAAAAAAAGTTTAAAAATGATAATTTTGGTTATAAACTAATTTGGGTTATTTTTTTTTTTTTACTAGAAAGATAGCAGAGTACATTTTGGCCAAGATTTATGATGAAATATTATTTATTTGCAAAATTTTATAAGAAAAACACTTTTTTTTCAAAATTTTTGTACTTTTTCATTTACATAGCAAAAAAAAAAAAAGCGGTGAATAAATACCACCAAAATAAAGCTTTATCTGTCTCAAAAAAATGCTAAAAAATTCATATGGGTACAGTGTTGCATGACCGCGCAATTGTCATTCAAAGGGTGATAGCGCTGAAAGCTGAAAATTGGCATGGGGGGGGGAAGGGGGGGAAAGTGTCCGGACTGGAAGGGGGTGAAAGTGTCCGGACTGGAAGGGGGGGAGTGTCCGGACTGGAAGGGGGGAAGTGTCCGGACTGGAAGGGGGGAAAGTGTCCGGACTGGAAGGGGGGAAAGTGTCCAGACTGGAAGGGGGTGAAAGTGTCCGGACTGGAAGGGGGGGAAGCGTCCGGACTGGAAGGGGGGAGAAGCGTCCGGACTGGAAGGGGGGGGAAGCGTCCGGACTGGAAGGGGGGGGAAAGCGTCCGGACTGGAAGGGGGGGGAAAGCGTCCGGACTGGAAGGGGGGGGGAAAGCGTCCGGACTGGAAGGGGGGGGGAAGGCGTCCGGACTGGAAGGGGGGGGGAAGGCGTCCGGACTGGAAGGGGGGGAAGGCGTCCGGACTGGAAGGGGGGGGAAGGCGTCCGGACTGGAAGGGGAGGGAAGGCGTCCGGACTGGAAGGGGGGGGAAAGCGTCCGGACTGGAAGGGGGGGGGGAAAGCGTCCGGACTGGAAGGGGGGGGAAAGCGTCCGGACTGGAAGGGGGGGGAAAGCGTCCGGACTGGAAGGGGGGGGGAAGCGTCCGGACTGGAAGGGGGGGGGAAAGCGTCCGGACTGGAAGGGGGGGGAAAGCGTCCGGACTGGAAGGGGGGGGAAAGCGTCCGGACTGGAAGGGGGGGGGAAAGCGTCCGGACTGGAAGGGGGGGGAAAGCGTCCGGACTGGAAGGGGGGGGGAAAGCGTCCGGACTGGAAGGGGGGGGGAAGGCGTCCGGACTGGAAGGGGGGGGGAAGGCGTCCGGACTGGAAGGGGGGGGAAGGCGTCCGGACTGGAAGGGGGGGAAGGCGTCCGGACTGGAAGGGGAGGGAAGGCGTCCGGACTGGAAGGGGGGGAAAGCGTCCGGACTGGAAGGGGGGGGGAAAGCGTCCGGACTGGAAGGGGGGGGAAAGCGTCCGGACTGGAAGGGGGGGGAAAGCGTCCGGACTGGAAGGGGGGGGGAAGCGTCCGGACTGGAAGGGGGGGGGAAAGCGTCCGGACTGGAAGGGGGGGGAAAGCGTCCGGACTGGAAGGGGGGGGAAAGCGTCCGGACTGGAAGGGGGGGAAAGCGTCCGGACTGGAAGGGGGGGAAAGCGTCCGGACTGGAAGGGGGGGAAGTGTCCGGACTGGAAGGGGGGTTCCCATCTTGTGCTCCTTCCACAGAGGGCTGTGACATGGAATCCAACCCAACAGGACTCACATAGTCAGAGCAGTCCAAGCTGCCCCTATGACTGAGATCACCCAAAGACTTGGAGCCGCATTGGGCAGAAGGGGGTTAGCCTTAGATTATTACAATAATATCTTTGAAGGAGGAGTACGGGCAAAGCTCTATTGGCCATACTTCTCCTATGGGTCTCAGGCGAGCACTTAGTTCTGCACTCCCATGAGCCAAGCTTCACTAAGCCAGCCCAGACTGACAATAATGTCGGGATCCACCCTGATTCCTGACCGGCAGCTGGCTCGTCCTCTCAGCACCCTGTTGAGAGCCAAAGCCAGCCGTTCCCACCCCCTCCACAGCCCAGAACCCCAGTGAGGACTGGAGGGGGCAGAGCAGAGAGCTGGTGCTGTGCTCAAAGCAGACAGAGAACTGAGCGATCAGCAGTCTTCGGTGTAGAGGCGGCGGGGGACAGATGCAGCTTCGGATGGATTCTCATCTACATAGATGAAGATGAATCTTGATGTATTTTTTATCTCATACTTCTCTGTTAGAGCTGACGTTGGTCCAGCTTGGCACAATAGAAGGATTGAGAAGCCGCGGGGGAAGCTGGCCATTCACTGTAGTAGTCAGCGGTAGTACAGCGGTTGCTGCGATCCTCTAGGCTCTATGGCACACGGCTCCTCCTGCACAGTGACCACAGGGGGCCCCTCAATGGGCACCGCCACCATTCATAGAACATTGTTAACAATAAATGCAAGCCGTTCTCTGATTGGACGAGGGGGAGATAGTGAGGTCACCCCCTCCCTTGACCCCATCCAATCAGGGAATATCTTGATTTTTTTTTTTTTTTTTTTAAATGAGTCTATTTGCTGTTAGTAAATCCCCCCCCCCCCCCACACAGGAATTCATCGCTAACTTATGCATGTCTGCTTTGTTTTGTAGATTCTGTCATCCTGTCCGGATATTAAGTGGCATTTCATTGGACACCTCCAGAAACATCACATCAACAAGTTGGTTGGTAAGATGTATAGGAATGGAACCGGCCAATGACTGGGAAGTGTTTGTGTTAAAGGCTGAAGGTGTACTCTATGAATGGTGGTGGAAACCTTCTGTGTGCTCCTCCCCCCCCCAACACTTACCTGAGCTCGATCTCGATCCAGCGATGTGCACGACAGCCTTGGCTCTACGGGGACCCTCCCCTCTCATTGGCTGATACAGCAACAGGAGGCCATTGGTTCCCACTGCTGTCAGTCGTAGCCAGTGAACCAATGAGAGAGAGGGGCGGGGCCAAGCTGCTGCTCTGTGTCTTGTAGACACACAAAGCAGCGGCTCGGGAGCAAGGACGCACCAGTGCCCCCAGAGCAAGTGCTTGCTGGGCAGGGCTGTGTTACCTGTATGTAGCCCCCCCCCATATACCGCACCGTGTTCCAGCAGAGGGACAGGGACTTCCCATTCCACTCCCAGAATAAATCGGCACTCCCAGAGGAGTCCAACCCCCTTCCATGCGCTCTCTCCCCATCGCAGTAACTCTGAGCTCAGCAATGCTGCGACAGAGGAGCTGGTGGATCACACATGCGAAGGGTATGAGAGCTCGTTCCCGTGATGGTGGGGGTGACCAGCTGGGGGTGTCCTGACAACACAAGATGGGATGATGCCATTTCTGGGAGAAGATACGTAAATGGAAGGCCCCCCCCCCCTAGAAATCTAATTTCCTGCTTGTGTGATTGGCTCCCTGATTTTCCCTGAATTCTGCACTTAAATACAAGTCAGATTTTGGGCATCCTCTGCATCAAAAATGACATTTTTGGTGAGATACTCCAAAATGGAAATCCCGTCTGAAGGGATGCAGACCCTGCCGCTTTGCTCATTAGAACCCTGCAGGTGCAGCCGCTGATTGGTAATGATAAAGTCGCTCCCATTCACTCTGCACACGGACACAGAGAAACAAACAGAGATTTCTTCAGAATAATAAAAGGGCAAATCTGCTACAAAGTTTGTTACAATCCCTGCAATGTACATTGATCACCCAGAGGGGGAGCCCCATCAGTGCCACCTGTCAGTTCTCATCAACGCCACATATCAGTGCCCGCCCGTTCCCAACAGTGCTGCCCGCCCGTTCCCAACAGTGCTGCCCGCCCGTTCCCAACAGTGCTGCCCGCCCGTTCCCAACAGTGCTGCCCGCCCGTTCCCAACAGTGCTGCCCGCCCGTTCCCAACAGTGCTGCCCGCCCGTTCCCAACAGTGCTGCCCGCCCGTTCCCAACAGTGCTGCCCGCCCGTTCCCAACAGTGCTGCCCGCCCGTTCCCTACAGTGCTGCCCATCCGTTCCCAACAGTGCTGCCCATCCGTTCCCAACAGTGCTGCCCATCCGTTCCCAACAGTGCTGCCATCCATTCCTTTCAGTGCTGCCCATCCGTTCCCTACAGAGCTGCCCGCCCGTTCCCTACAGTGCTGCCCATTAGTGCCCAACAGTGCTGCCATCCATTCCTTTCAGTGCTGCCCATCCGTTCCTTTCAGTGCTGCCTACTAGTGCCCGTCAGTGCTACCTATTAGTGCAGCATCATCAGTGCCTCCTCATTAATGCACAACTGTGAAGGAGAAAATGTACCTGTTTGCAAAATTGTAAAATAGAAACAAAAAAACTTTTTTTTTTCCCCAAAATTGTAACTTTTTTTTTTTTTCTGTTTATAGTGCAAACAATTAACACCCCCCCCCCCCCCCCCCCCCCAGTGGTGATTAAATACCACCAAAAGAAAGCTCTATTTGTGTGAAAAAACTATAGACATTTCATACGGGTACAGTGTTGCATGACTGCGCAATTGTCATTCAAATTGTGACAGCACTGAAAGCTGGAAATTGGGGGTGGGGGCACCCGGCACTGAAGGGGTTAATAAGCCTTTCATTCATTGTGACGTTTCCTCCACAACACGTAATATTTCCCTTCGAAAATTCTTTCAAGAAAACATCTAATCACAAAATGTCTCCATACAACGCTCTGCGCCGGCCCGAAACATGGCCCCTCCTACGACCCGGCACGTGTTCAGGTTGTTTTCTCCCTCTCCCAGCCGTCCCGAACCTTCACATCCTGGAGACGGTGGACTCGGTGAAGATCGCTGACAAAGTCAATGCCTCCTGGCAGAGGAAAGGGTCCGGCGAGAGGCTGAAGGTCATGGTGCAAGTCAATACCAGCGATGAAGAAAGTAATTATTCCTCCCAGATTTCTACTTTATTATTTCTTTTATTTATGTGTTTTGTTTTCAAGTCTCCCAGATCCCTGATAATCCCGGATTGTTTTCCAGGTAAACACGGCCTGTCCCCGTCTGGAACGGTAGATCTAGTGAAACATATCAAGGGGAATTGTCCTGGTTTGGAGTTTGTGGGGCTCATGACCATCGGAAGCTTTGGCCACGACCTCACCCGGGGCCCCAATCCGGACTTCCAGGTATCTACTGTGTCTGAGTTGGAGGATGATATTGTATTGTATTATTTATTTCAGGTACTTATATAGCACCATCAGTTTACACCGCGCTTTACATATATATTGTACATTCACATCAGTCCCCGCCCCCGAGGAGCGTACAATCTAAGGTCCCTAACTCACATTCATACATACACATACTAGGGACAATATAGACAGGTGGCAATTCACCTATCAGCATGTCTTGGGAGTGTCGGAGGAAACCGGAGTACCAAGAGGAAACCCACGCAGGCACAGGGAGAACATGCAAACTCCAGGCTGGTGGTGCCGTGATTGGGATTCAAACCAACGACCCGAGTACTGCCAGGTGGAAGTGCTAACCATTTAGCCACTGTGCTGCTTAGTGTATTTCAGGGCTCAACAAATCCCAGGTGCAAGGTCGCCATGGCAACTAGAAATGGCGTCTTCACACCTGGGTTCACACACTGCCTCCCATTGACTTCAATGCCAAATCGCGTCCCATTGACTTCCATGCCAAATCGCGTCCCAGGGGTGGGAGGGGCGTGCAACCAACTTGCTGCTTTGGGTTTTTTCACAACCGTTTGAGAGAATTTCCTGCATTTTGGAGAGATTTTATTTCACTTCCTTGTTTATAAATGGCAGGAAATGAACAGAAAATTTCCCTCGAAAACCTTAAAAAGGTCCAACGATTCACTACTGTATTAAAAAAAAAAAAACCCCTTGACTTCACCAATCCTTTATCCACTTTACTACCGCGCTACAGCCAAATGACGGTTACAGCGCGGTCGTCCGGTTCTGGGATGGCGTCCTACGATGTACTCCCAGAACGCGTGCACCCGCCGCTCTCTGTGATCATTGTGCCCTTTGGATGCAGCTGATCACATGACATGGTAAAAGGCCAATCACAGCTGATCACATGACATGGCAAAAGGCCAATCACAGCTGATCACATGACATGGTAAAAGGCCAATCACAGCTGATCACATGACATGGTAAAAGGCCAATCACAGCTGATCACATGACATGGTAAAAGGCCAATCACAGCTGATCACATGACATGGCAAAAGGCCAATCACAGCTGATCACATGACATGGTAAAAGGCCAATCACAGCTGATCACATGACATGGTAAAAGGCCAATCACAGCTGATCACATGTCACAGTAAAAGGCCAATCACAGCTGATCACATGTCACAGTAAAAGGCCAATCACAGCTGATCACCATGTACATAGAGTTGCCGGTTATCGGCAGTAAATCCTCATACTGTCACAGCGCGGGGAAAGTACTGCCGGTTTTTCACTTATTTGGATTTTTTTAGGAATTGTATTTATTTTTATGTTTTTGACATTTTTATGTTTTTGTTTTATTATGTTTTATCACCTTTTGGGGCAATCCGTCACGTTTTTGTTAGTATATTCACATATATTGATTCATGATAGCAGCGCGACACTTTCCTTTGTTTTAGACTGCATCAGGAGAGGTGACGGGTAAATGTCTAGCCCGGGTTCACACCTATGCAGGTTGCATTTGCTGTGTTTCTGCACTTGCGTTTTTGATGCGTTTGGCGTTTTTTTTTTTTCATTTTTCTTGTTGCTAGATAGATTTTAAACGCAGCAAAAATGCTCTACATGCTTTTCTCCAGCATTCCCGTTGAAGTCTATAGATCCATAAACGCAACTTTTTGCATTGAAAAAAGTCCCCGACCCTTTCCAAAAAACACAGCGGGTGAAAACGCCGAGATGAGAACGCGTCCCATAGAAAATCATGTTACATGGACTGTACTGCATGTCTGGAAACGCTGCGGAAAACGCTTAGGTGTGAATCTGGGGTCAGGGAGGAGGGATATCCGCCAGCAAAAGGTTTTTTAGCTGAAGGCAGGGAATGCATAAAGGTAAATTAAACCTTTTGACTTTTTCGGTTTGCTTTTCAGAGGGTGTTTGACAGCCGGTGAGAAGGGGATTGTACAGTATATTGCCTCCCCACCGCCTAGTTTTAGCCCTGTTATGCTGCACTACCGCTCCGCTTGTCAGATCCTGCACCCCAAGGCATGTCAACCGCCCTTTGCAGCTGTTATTTTACAGTTCGGCCTAGGAGGGTGGGAAACCCCATTTTTTACTGCCCCCACCCAACCGACCATCTGAAAGAGACCAAAGTACAGCTTTGCAGTGCTGTTGACAGGCAGCTGGGAGGTGATCTGTCATGATGAAACGCGTTGGCCAGTGGGTCTTGAAATTTTTTTTAATTACTTTCGAATGACATTCGTCGTGTCTTCAAATGTACTGATGAGCATTTTCATGCAGCTGTTTGTATGAAGATCTCCTGGTACATGGGAAGCCTTCATTTTGTTATTTAAGCCTCTGGAAATTTTTCATCTAGAACCCGGGTGTCGGGGAAACGTCCAGCAATTCGACCTGAAATCTGTCAGCATGAATTCTGTGTAACCCTTACACAGCTAGGATTAGTAAGTGGATAGGAAGGTACAGTCATGGCCAAATATCAAATGGAGACATAGATGGATGGAGACATGGATGGGCGGATGGAGACATGGATGGGCGGATGGAGACATGGATGGGCGGATGGAGACATGGATGGGAGGATGGAGACATGGATGGGCGGATGGAGACATGGATGGGCGGATGGAGACATGGATGGGCGGATGGAGACATGGATGGGCGGATGGAGACATGGATGGGCGGATGGAGACATGGATGGGCGGATGGAGACATGGATGGGCGGATGGAGACATGGATGGGCGGATGGAGACATGGATGGGCGGATGGAGACATGGATGGGCGGATGGAGACATGAATGGGTAAATGGAGGCATGGATGGATGGAGATATGGATGGCTGGGGGGGAGTTGCTTTGAATATTAAAAATGAATGAAATTGTGTTTTTGGTTGTGAAGCTCCGATACAGTTTTTAGTTCCACTTTACGACACGCACATTTATGAGAGAACCGTCTGTATTGCCGCAGCTGAGATGTCCCGGAATATTGGGAGCTCGTTGTATTTGATCCCTGAGCTGTACCTCTGTTCCCGGTATAAAGTGTTCCGTGTTCTCCTCCATGCAGCTGCTGCTGAAACAGCGGGAAGAGGTGTGTGAGAAGCTGGGCCTTCCGGCAGAAGAGGTGGAGCTGAGTATGGGGATGTCGTCTGACTTCGAACACGCAGTAAGTGTAGACCGTACCATGAATGATGAGTTTGGGGGGGGGGGCAGCATCAAGAATGGGGGGGGTCATATATTCTCAGCAACAGACAATTCTCTGCGGCCTGTTGCTATATAAATGTTGGATTTGTGCATCGTGTCCGACTTCTCTGTACTTTGTCACTATTCAGGCAACTATTCATCTTCCCGTCCCTCTCATGGCTCCAGCTCCTTGCAGTCTCCTTTTTGCTCTCTGCCTAATTTTACCTAAAAAAAAAAAAAATTAAATCAGCACAAGGGCCATTACTTACCTTCCCTGAGATGTGTCCCTTGTGCTTCTGTCTTCTAGTTCAGTACAGGGGCGGACTGACCATTTGGAAACTCGGGCGCTGCCAGAGGGCCTGGGGTCAGTAGGGGGCCCCATGAGATGCCCCTGGTACCTTTTTCATAGGCTTTTTTGAGTTTGGGCAAGGACACAGGGGCCCCATGATCCCCTATTGCCCGGGGGCCCCATGAGTTGTCAGTCCGCCCCTGGTTCTGTTGAAATCATCCTCCTCCGATGGCCCCCACTGTTGTAATCTTTCGGTGCAGCGGGAGTTAATAGAACTAAGGAGCTGTCTTGGGCACTCAAATGCCCAACTATGGCCGCTCTTTCCACCCTCCTCCTCCATTCATAGAAGCCAGGATTGCAGCTTCTATGAATGAAACATGATATACAGCAGGGAAAATAATGATTTGATCCCCTGCAGATTTGGTAGGTTTGCCCTCTTACAAAGAAATGAGGGGTCTACAATTCTTATCATAGGTGTATTTTAAATGATAGAGACAGAATATCAACCAAAAATCCAGGAAAAACATGATACAAATGTTATAAATGGAGTCGAAATTGAGTGAGTCAAATAAGTATTTGATCCCCCACCAACCAACAATGATTCTGGCTCCCACAGACTGGCTATGTGCTCATGTGCTTCACAGATCAGTCCTCTGAAGGTAAGAAGGCGCTCCTAACGACTACTCGTTATGTGTATAAAAGACTCCCGTCCACAGAATCTCTTTCTTCCATTCAAACCTCACCACCACCATGGGCAAGACCAAAGACCTGTCAAAGAACATCAGGGACAAGACTGTAGACCTGCACAAGGCTGGAATGGGCTACAAGACCATCAGCAAGAAGCTTGGTGAGAAGGAGACAACTGCTGGAGCGATTATTCACAAATGGAAGAAATACAAAATAACCATCAATCGTCCTCCTCGGTCTGGAGCTCCATGCAAAACTTCACCTCATGGGGTTGAGGATGATCATGAGAAAAATGAGGGATCAGCCCAGAACTACACAGGAGGAGCTTGTGAATGGTCTCAAGGCAGTTGGAACCACAGCCACCAAACAAACCATTGGTAACACAATACGCCGCCATGGATTGAAATTCCGGAAGGGCCCGCAAAGTCCCCTTCTCTAGAAGGCACATGTCCAGGCCTGTCTGAAGTTGGCCAGTAAACATCTAAATGATTCAGAGAAGGATCAGGAGAAAGTGTTGTGGTCAGATGAGACCAAAATTGAGCTCTTTTTGGCATTAACTCGACTCGCTGTGTTTGGAGGAACAAAAATGCTGACTATGACCCTAAGAACGCCGTCCCTACAGTCCAGCATGGAGGTGGAAACATGCTTTGGGGCTGTTTCTCTGCTAAAGGTGCAGGCCAGCTTTGCCGCATTGAGGGGCCAATGGACGGGGCCATGTATTGTACAATCTTGGATGAGAACCTTCTTCCCTCATCCAGAACACTGAAGATTGGTCGTGGATTTGTCTTCCAATATGACAATTGGACAAAGAATGGCAACCGTCCCAACCTATAACCAGCCTTCGCAGTAAGGTGCCCATGGAGGGCGATGCACATCGCAAACAAAGGATTTCCCAGCAACACTTACCAGCCGGACGGCAAAACAACCAATTTGGTTCCGTCTTACAGATTGCATTAAAAACAGAGGGATTTGTTTGAGTGTCTGTGACCGATCCTCAGTTCTGTGAACTCCTCCTGCGTCAGAACATTACAGCTGTGGGGGCCATCAGAGGAGGAAGATTACAGCTGTGGGGGTGGGGGCCATCAGAGGAGGAGGATTACAGCTGTGGGGGCCATCAGAGGAGGAAGATTACAGCATTGGGGGCCATCAGAGGAGGAAGATTACAGCATTGGGGGCCATCAGAGGAGGAGGATTACAGCATTGGGGGCCATCAGAGGAGGAAGATTACAGCTGTGGGGGCCATCAGAGGAGGAAGATTACAGCATTGGGGGCCATCAGAGGAGGAAGATTACAGCTGTGGGGGCCATCAGAGGAGGAAGATTACAGCATTGGGGGCCATCAGAGGAGGAAGATTACAGCATTGGGGGCCATCAGAGGAGGAAGATTACAGCATTGGGGGCCATCAGAGGAGGAAGATTACAGCTGTGGGGACCATCAGAGGAGGAGGATTACAGCTGTGGGGGCCATCAGAGGAGGAAGATTACAGCGGTGGGGACCATCAGAGGAGGAAGATTACAGCTGTGGGGACCATCAGAGGAGGAGGATTACAGCGGTGGGGGCCATCAGAGGAGGAAGATTACAGCTGTGGGGACCATCAGAGGAGGAAGATTACAGCTGTGGGGGCCATCAGAGGAGGAAGATTACAGCTGTGGGGGCCATCGGAGGAGGAAGATTACAGCTGTGGGGGCCATCGGAGGAGGAAGATTACAGCTGTGGGGACCATCGGAGGAGGAAGATTACAGCTGTGGGGACCATCGGAGGAGGAGGATTACAGCTGTGGGGACCATCGGAGGAGGAAGATTACAGCTGTGGGGACCATCGGAGGAGGAGGATTACAGCATTGGGGGCCATCGGAGGAGGAAGATTACAGCATTGGGGGCCATCGGAGGAGGAAGATTACAGCATTGGGGGCCATCGGAGGAGGAAGATTACAGCATTGGGGGCCATCGGAGGAGGAAGATTACAGCACTGGGGGCCATCGGAGGAGGAAGATTACAGCAGTGGGGGCCATCGGAGGAGGAAGATTACAGCTGTGGGGGCCATCGGAGGAGGAAGATTACAGCTGTGGGGGCCATCGGAGGAGGAAGATTACAGCATTGGGGGTCATCGGAGGAGGAAGATTACAGCATTGGGGGCCATCGGAGGAGGAAGATTACAGCATTGGGGGCCATCGGAGGAGGAAGATTACAGCATTGGGGGCCATCGGAGGAGGAATATTACAGCAGTGGGGGCCATCGGAGGAGGAAGATTACAGCTGTGGGGGCCATCGGAGGAGGAAGATTACAGCATTGGGGGGCCATCAAAGGTGGAAGATTACAGCTGTGGGGGTCATCGGAGGAGGAAGATTACAGCATTGGGGGCCATCGGAGGAGGAAGATTACAGCTGTGGAGGTCATCGGAGGAGGAAGATTACAGCGGTGGGGGCCATCGGAGGAGGAAGATTTCAGCACTGGGGGCCATCGGAGGTGGAAGATTACAGCATTGGGGGCCATCGGAGGAGGAAGATTACAGCATTGGGGGCCTTCAGAGGAGGAAGATTACAGCGGTGGGGGCCATCGGAGGAGGAAGATTACAGCGGTGGGGGCCATCGGAGGAGGAAGATTTCAGCATTGGGGGCCTTCAGAGGTGGAAGATTACAGCGGTGGGGGGCTTCAAAGGAGGAAGATTACGGAGATGAATCAGCAGGACGAATAGAGAGGGTGAACCTCTGCAATGGGACACAGGCAGCAACAGAAACCAGACGGGGAGGGGGGGGGATCCTCTCCACTCCATGCAAAAAAAAAAGTTTTACCTTTTAGTTATAAACTGCTCAAAAAAAATGAAAGGAAGACTTTGTAATCCGAGTCGCATCCAGTCCATGACACTCCTGGGATACTGATCTGGTCAGGTAAGTAGCAGAGGGGGTTGTTCATCAGTTTCAGCTGCATTGGTGTTCATGACATTAACAACAGGTGCACTAGATGGACAACAATGAGACAACCCCCAAAGCAGGAATGGTTTTACAGGTGGAGGCCACTGACATTTTCTTCCCTACTCATCTTTTCTGACCTTTTCACTAGTTTTGCATTTGGCTCGGGTCAGTGTCACTACTGGTAGGATGAGGCCATACCTGGACCCTACAGAGGTTGCACAGGCAGTCCAACTCCTCCAGGATGGCACATCAATACCTGCCATTGCCAGAAGGTTTGCTGTGTCTCCCAGCACAGTCTCAAGAACATGGAGGAGGTTCCAGGAGACAGGCAGTTATTCTAGGAGAGCTGGACAGTGCCGTAGAAGGTCCTTAACCCATCAGAAGGACCGGTATCTGCTCCTTTGTGCAAGGAGGAACAGGATGAGCCCTGCCAGAGCCCTACAAAATGACCTCCAGCAGGCCACTGGTGGGAATGTCTCTGACCAATCAGAAACAGACTTCATGAGGGTGGCCTGAGGGCCCGACGACCTCTAGTGGGCCCTGTGCTCACTGCCCAGCACCATAGAGCTGGATTGGCATTGGCCATTGAACCCCAGAATTGGTAGGTCCACCACTGGTGCCTGTGCTTTTCACAGATGAGAGCAGGTTCACCCTGAGCACATGTGACAGACGTGAAGGTTCTGGAGAAGCCGTGGAGAACGTTCTGCTGCCTGTAACATGGTTCAGTATGACCGTTGTGGTGGTGGGTCAGTGATGGTCTGGGGGGGCATATCCATGGAGGGACACACAGACCTCTACAGGATAGACAATGGCACCCTGACTGCCATTAGGTATGGGGATGAAATCCTTGGACCCATTGTCAGACCCTACACTGGTGCGGTGGGTCCTGGGTTCCTCCTGGTGCGGTGGGTCCTGGGCTCCTCCTGGTGCGGTGGGTCCTGGGCTCCTCCTGGTGCGGTGGGTCCTGGGCTCCTCCTGGTGCGGTGGGTCCTGGGCTCCTCCTGGTGCGGTGGGTCCTGGGCTCCTCCTGGTGCGGTGGGTCCTGGGCTCCTCCTGGTGCGGTGGGTCCTGGGCTCCTCCTGGTGCGGTGGGCCCTGGGTTCCTCCTGGTGCGGTGGGTCCTGGGTTCCTCCTGGTGCAGACAATGCCTGGCCTCATGTGGGGAGAGTATGCAGGCAGTTCCTGGAGGATGAAGGAATTGAGACCATTGAATGGCTCCCACGCTCCCCTGACCTAAATCCAATAGAACCTCTCTGGGATGTCATGTTTCGGTCCATCCGACGCCGCCAGGTTGCACCTCAGACTGTCCAGGAGCTCAGTGATGCCCTGGTCCAGATCTGGGAGGAAATCCCCCAGGACACCATCCGTGGTCTCATTAGGAGTCCCCCCCCATGTTGTCAGGCATACATACAAGCACGTGGGGGCCACACAGACTACTGAGGACCATTCTGAGTTGCTGCAATGACAAATCACTTTGATTTTCAGGGTGTCTTTGAATTCAGTCCTCTGTAGGTCGATCATTTCCATCAAACGATGGGGCGTCCTTACGTTCCTCACCCATCCCCCGTCCATGTCAGTATAGAGATCCAGCAGGAGACTCCTCCCCATTGGGATCTGATGGGTTGTCAGATCTTCCTCTCATTTTGTTGAGCCTTTCAGTGATTGAAGTGAGCGAACATTGATTCTGATCCTACAGGAATACACATGTAAGGTCGGTCTCTATATACTCAGTTATTCGATGTCGGACTGCCGTGTTGTATATTCTGGTCACGTGTGCTGCTTCTCCTTCTCCAGATTGAGGTCGGCTCCACCAATGTCCGCGTTGGCAGCACCATCTTCGGTGATCGAGTGTACACCAAGCCAGCCAAGGCAGACGCGAATGTCACCAGCACAGAGGAGAAACTAGGGAGCCTATCTGTCCAAGGACAGTGACGGGACATTGGAGTCTGCGGAGGGGATCCCACCACCCCTGCTTCTCCGGGACTATAACGCCATTAACAGGGTCAATTTTATATCCTTTAAAGCTGAACTTCCCCCATAAATATAATTTCCTCCTCGTGTGATTGGCTCACTGATTTTCCCAGAATTTTGCACTACAATACACATCAGATTTTGGGCATCCCCTGCAACTAAAAAGTCATTTTTGGTGAGATACTCCCAAAGGGAAATCATGTCTAAAGGGATGCAGACCCTGCCACTTTCCTCATCAGAGCCCTGCAGGTGCGGCAGCTGATTGATCATGATAAAGTCGCTCCCATTCACTCTGCACACGGACACAGAGACACAAACAGAGATTTATTCAGGATGGCAAAAGGTCGGAATCTGCGACATCGTTTGTTACAATCCCTGTGATGTCACTCAAAGGGGGCGGGGTTTATTCTCAACAAAAGTGGAGTTACCCTTTAAATGCATATTTATTTATATTTTAACTGCAGACAGTAGAAGTACCTGAATGTAGCGCCGGCCTCCCGAAGTCCTTTATGCAGCAGAACTTAGACTAGGAGAGGGACAGACAGCAGAAGGAGCCAGCCAGCCGTACTGCAGCACTTCTGTACTAACAAGGGGCACGATCGTAGGAGGAGAGAGCAGAGAGATGAGTTCATCAATATACTGCTTCTCCTTTCACTGTCCAAAGATGGGGGAGGGACACGACTTGTCCTTCTTAAAGCTGAACTCCAGGGAAACGGCAAATGTACATATAAGAGAAACCAAATATATATATATATTACCTGGCGAAGAGTTTACATTTCTGTCCATCCTGCTCTGACATTTACCCAGCTTGGCCACACAGCACAGCTCCGCCAGAGTGGGAAACCTGATTTTTCTGCAGTTAAAGCTGAACTGTTCACAGACGGGATCCCTTTTGCCCTGTGTGCACAGACGGGATCCCTTTCTCTGAGCGTTTGCAGACGGGATCCCTTTTGCGGAGCGTTTGCGGACGGGATCCCTTTCGCAGGAGTGTTCTCATTCATAGATTGTGAATTCCTTTCTCTGAGTGGACGGGATCCCTTTCTCTGAGCATTCTCGGACAGGATCCCTTTTGCGGACGGGATCCCTTTCTCAGAGTGTTTGCAGACGGGATCCCTTTTGCTGAGCGTTTGCGGACGGGATCCCTTTTGCAGGAGTGTTCTCATTCATAGATTGTGGATCCCTTTCTCTGAACGGATATGATCCCTTTCTCTGAGCAGACGGGATCCCTTTCTCTGAGCGTTCTCGGACGGGATCCCTTTCTCGGACGGGATCCCTTTCGCAGGAGTGTTCTCATTCATAGATTGTGAATCCCATTCTCTGAGCGGACGGGATCCCTTTCTCTGAGTTGACAGGATCCCTTTCTCTGAGCATTCTCGGACGGGATCCCTTTCTCGGAGCGTTTGCAGACGGGATCCCTTTCTCGGAGCGTTTGCGGACGGGATCCCTTTCTCGGAGCGTTTGCGGACGGGATCCCTTTTGCGGAGCGTTTGCGGACGGGATCCCTTTCGCAGGAGTGTTCTCATTCCTAGATTGTGGATCCCTTTCTCTGAGCGGACTTCCCATCATGCTTTGTACGTTGGGCTCAGCTGGTGCCTCACACTGGACTCCTCTGTACTGGAGGAGGTGTAAGGATGGATCCGAGGCCTTCCCTGAGTGATCTATGGAATCGAGTCGTATGATCCCCTCCTCCCACCTATGATCTGTTAGTGTACATTCACCCCGGCGATGTGTCCAGCACAGGGAACCAATGGCTGCGCAGAGAGCCGCGAAGAGCTGCGACCGCCAACAAACTGTCATTGTAGCGAACGTTGCCGCTGGCTGCGCCTCGCCGCTCCCAACTGCACCCGGAATCAGCAGGATCTGCACTGCCCTAATTCACCGGTGTGAATGTATCCTTCGGCTTCATTCACACAGGGCATAGTACAGTGTACGCCGGGCGGGCTGTGTGTACCCCCATGGGGATCAGCAGCTGCACAGACACTGCTCTGAATATGACATCAGTGCGGGTGCACGGCCCCAAATACAGACAGTGAATGTTGGCGGCCATTCACCTGCACTGACATCACACTGGGCGCATGATTATATCTGCAGCCGCTGCATCCCAAGTGACATGAATGGGGCCGCCTGTACAGGGATGCATGGAATAAAGGCGGCCCTCACATAGGCCTGCGATGTCGTACGCCCGCGCATGGACGAGGCCTTGGATACAAGCTCACATTTCCCCCATTATAATTATTGAATGGAGTAGAACACAATGTTCTAGATGTGAGTTCTGAGTCCTGATGACTCCACTGCCGAGACTTGGGATCCAACGTGTGAGCCCCCCCCAAGTCACATGACACGTGAGACCCCCAAGTCAGTCAATGAGAACCGCCTTCATTAGCACCACGGAAGTCGCTCCGACTTCAGAAAAGGTTTCTGTGCTACTTCAAGGCGATTTGTGCCCATAGACTTTAATGCAGTCGCCTCCTCCTCTATATTGATGTGATTCGAATCCAGCATTACAGGAAGATTACCCAGCATTCCCTGGGAGTCGCATCAAAATAGTCTCCTGACAAAGTCACGCAAATTTTGGGTCACAGTAGTGAGAACATAGATGAAGTTTACGCTGCAGCGACTTACACGGCGACTTGACTGCTACTTTGATGCGACCCGATGTGACTTGGAAGGGAATGCTGGGTAATCTTCCGGCTATGCCAGATCCAAGTCACATCAATATAGACAAGGATCTGACTTGGAGGTGACACTCTTCCCCCCCCCCCCTCCGAGGATTCCCCCCCCCTCCAGAGGATTCCCCTCCCCCTCCAGAGGATCCACACCTCCACAGGATTCACCCTCTCCACAGGAATCCCCCCCCCCCCCTCCAGAGGATTTCCCCCCTCCGCAAGATTCCCCTCCCCCTCCAGAGGATCCCTCCACAGAATTCCCCCCCTTCCAGAGGATTCCCCTCCCCCTTCAGAAGATTCTCCCTGAGGATTCCCCCCCTTCCAGAGGATTCCCCCCCTTCCAGAGGATTCCCCCAAAGGATTCGCCCCTCCTCCAGAGGATAGGATTTTCCCCCCCCCATCTTCCTCACCAGGCCATTTTTTGTGATACGGCACTGCGTTACTTTAACTGACAATTGCGCGATCATGCAACGCTGCACCCGAATGACATTTATGTCCTTTTTTCCCACAAATGGAACTTTCTTTTGGTGGTATTTGATCGCCGGTGCATTTTTTGCGTTCTAAAAATAAAAAAAGACCGACAATTTTGAGAACAAAAATTATATTTTTGACTTTTTGCTATTAACCCCCCCCCCCCCCCTTTCCTGCCCAGGCCATTTTTTGCTTTACGGCGCTGTGTTACTTTGACAATTGCGCGGTCATGCAACACGACACCAAAATGAAATTGAGGTCCTGTTTTTCCCACAAATAGAGCTTTCTTTTGGTGGTATTTGATCGCCTGTGCGGTTTGTTTTTTTTTGCATTATATGAAACAAAAAAGACCGACAATTTTGAGAAAAAAAAATATATATTTTTGACTTTTTGCTATTAACCCCTCGCCCTCCAGAGGATTCTCCCCCCCCCCGGGGGCCCCTTTTCTGACCAGGCCATTTTTTTTGTGTTGTGGCACTGTTACTTTAACTGACAATTGCGCAGTCATGCAACGCCACACCCAAATGAAATTTACGTCCTTTTTTTTCCCACAAATGGAGCTTTCTTTCGGTGGTATTTGACCCCCTGTGCAGTTTTTAATTTTTTGTGTTATAAAAAAAAAAAGACCAACAATTTAAAAAAAAAAATCCCCAGTATTTTTGACTTTTTGCTATGAAACACGTCCAGTAAAAAAAAAAAAAAAAATTCGGCAAATTTAGCCCAAAATGTCTCCCGCTCCGTGTCTTTGCCAAAAAATATCCCGATACGTGTAAATTAATTGGTTTATGTGAAAGTTATCGCGTCTACAAATGGCGGGATATATACTGGGAGTTTTTTTTTTTTTTTTATTAGTAATGGCGGCGATCAGCGACTTATAGTGGGACTGTGGCGGACATTCTGACACTGGAGGGGGGGGGGGACTGACTTGGTGTCACTGCCATCCCCAGTGACACCAATACAGTGATCAGTGCTAAAAAAAAACAGCACTGACACTGTACTAATGGCACTGAGCAGGAAGGGGTTAATGTGAGAGGCGATCAAAGGGTTAACTGTGTGTTTTACTAGGGGGCGGGGTCTGTGTGCTTCACTGTACTCACTGCTCTGGATGGCTGTGCTGTGCAGTGTGCCCGAGCTGACAGGGAGGAGAATTGTTAGTAAGTCACTGGGCGCTGGCGAGTAATTACCAGCCGGGGCTCAGTGATTGACAGCTGCAAATAGCGGCACAGGTAGGACGCGTGCGCGGCTCTTGCGCCCCTACCCAGAAATGCAAAATTACGTATATATATATGTGATTTTGCGCACCCGTGCCGCCCTGTAGTAGTATTTCTGCTATAGGGAGGTCAGGAAGCAGTTAGTCTATGGGCACAAGTCGGATGGAAGTCGCCTTGAAGTAGCACAGGAACCTTTTCTGAAGTAATAGCGACTTCCGTGGTGCTAATGCAGGCGGCTCTCATTGACTGACTTGGGGGTCTCACGTCATGTGACTTGGGGGTCTCACGTCATGTGGCTTGGGGGTCTCACGTCATGTGGCTTGGGGGTCTCACGTCATGTGGCTTGGGGTCTCACGTCATGTGGCTTGGGGGTCTCACGTCATGTGGCTTGGGGGTCTCACGTCATGTGGCTTGGGGGTCTCACGTCATGTGGCTTGGGGGTCTCACGTCATGTGGCTTGGGGTCTCACATGTCATGTGACTTGGGGGTCTCACGTCATGTGGCTTGGGGGTCTCACGTCATGTGACTTGGGGGTCTCACGTCATGTGGCTTGGGGGTCTCACGTCATGTGGCTTGGGGTCTCACATGTCATGTGGCTTGGGGTCTCACATGTCATGTGACGTGGGGTCTCAGGCGTGGCAGTGTGAACCGAGCCGAATACTCCCAATATGGATCCTGTAGATGGTCGCGTTCATCGTTTTAAGGAAAGTGTTCTTTGATCCGGAACATAGAATTCATTTACAATGTTACATTTTCTGTAATGTAGCGGAAGGAATGTGACGAATGTGAAGTGTGCACTCGTGTCGCTCTATCATTCAATAAAGATTGTTACAATCGCTACTGGTTCCTAAAACATCTGTTGAGACAAATCGATTTCCATATGTACCGCCCGGAGAACAAATCCTAATCGCTGCTGTCCATTCTCGGCTCTTCTCTCGCACAGATGATGAGGTTGGTTTACCGAAGGCAAACAGTTCACTTATCCCCAAAGCTTGGGGAATTTTATTTATTTATTTCAGGTACTTATATAGCGCAGCACTTTACATATATATTGTACATTCACATCAGGCCCCGCCCCCGAGGAGCGTACAATGTAAGGTCCCTAACTCACATTCATACATACACATACAAGGGACAATTTAGACAGGAGCCAATTCACCTACCAGCATGTCTTTGGAGTGTGGGAGGAAACCGGAGTACCCGGAGGAAACCCACGCAGGCACAGGCAGAACATGCAAATTCCAGGCAGGTGGTGCCGTGGTTGGGAATCGAACCAGCGACCTGAGTACTGCCAGGGGGAAGTGCTAACCATTTAGCCACTGTGCTGCCCTGGTGAATGAGGGAAACCTCTGCTGACTTCCATCATCCAATCACATGCAACCAGCAATATTATTATACAGGATTTATGGCGCCAACCATTTGCTCAGCGCTACAATATAACGGGAGACAATACAGCAACAATACAAGAGGGTGAGGAGGGCCCTGATCCTGGGAGCTTACAATGTAAGAGGGAGGGCCTGATCCTGGGAGCTTACAATGTAAGAGGGAGGGCCTGATCCTGGGAGCTTACAATCTAAGAGGGAGGGCCTGATCCTGGGAGCTTACAATCTAATTCTTTTTTCCTATTTTTTTGCAAAGTGAAATCTCATTGCACTCATTAAAGCAGAAATAAACCCAAAACCAAAGATATAATACACTATATTGTGCCAAGTATTGGGCTGCCAGCCTTCCCCCGCACATGACCTTTAATGGCCCCCCAGTCTTAGTCCATAGGATTCAATATTGAGTTGACCCCGCCCTTTCCACACACATGACCATTAATGGCCCCCCAGTCTTAGTCCGTAGGGTTCAATATTGAGTTGACCCCGCCCTTTCCACACACACATGACCTTTAATGGCCCCCCAGGCTTAGCCCATAGGTTTCAATTTTGAGTTGGCCCCGCACTTTCCACACACATGGCCATTAATGGCCCCCGGTCTTAGTCCGTAGGGTTCAATATTGAGTTGGCCCCGCCCTTTCCACACACATGACCATTAATGGCCCCCCAGTCTTAGTCCGTAGGGTTCAATATTGAGTTGGCCCCGCCCTTTCCACACACATGACCTTTAATGGCCCCCCAGGCTTAGCCCGTAGGGTTCAATTTTGAGTTGGCCCCGCCTTTTCCACACACATGACCTTTAATGGCCCCCCAGTCTTAGTCCGTAGGGTTCAATATTGAGTTGGCCCCGCCCTTTGCACCTATAACAGCTTCAACTCTTCTGGGAAGGCCGTCCACAAGGTTTAGGAGGGTGTCTATGGGAAGGTTGGACCATTCTTCCAGAAGCACATTTGTCACGTTAGGCACTGATGTCGGGGGAGGAGGCCTGGCTCACAGTCTCCGCTCTAATTCATCCCAAAGGTGTTCTATGGGGTTGAGGTCAGGACTCTGTGCAGGCCAGTCAAGTTCCTCCACCCCAAACTGGCTCCTCCATGTCTTTATGGACCTTGCTTTGTGCACTGGTGCGCAGTCATGTTGGAACAGGAAGGGGCCATCTCCAAACTCTTCCCACAAAGTTGGGGGCATGAAATTGTCCAAAATGTCGCCTTAAGAGTTCACTGGAACTAGGGGGCCAAGCCCAACCCCTGAAAAACAACCCCACACCATAATCCCCCCCTCCACCAAACTTTACTCTTGGCACAATGCAGTCAGACAAGTACCGTTCTCTTGGCCACCGCCAAACCCAGACACGTTCATTGGATTGCCAGACAGAGAAGTGTGATTGGTCACTCCAGAGAACACGCCTCCTCTGCTCTAGAGTCCAGTGGCGGCGTGCTTTACACGCTCTGCATTGCACTTGGTGATGGAAGGCTTGGATGCAGCTGCTCGGCCATGGAAACCCATTCCATGAAGCTCTCTGCACACTGTTGTTGGGCTCATCTGAAGGCCACACCAAGTTTGGAGGTCTTTAGCCATTGACTCTGCAGACAGTTGGACAGCATGCGCTGACCCCGCCCTGTCATGTGACGTGGCCTACCACTTGGTGGCTGAGTGGCTGTTGTTCCCAGTTGCTTCCACTTTGTTATAATCCCACTAACAGTTGAGCGTGGAATATTTAGTAGCCAGGAAATGTCACGGATGGACTTATTGCCCAGGTGGCCACCTATCACGGGACCACGCTTGGAGTCACTGAGCTCCTGAGAGCGACCCATTCTTTCACCAATGTTTGTAGAAGCCGTCTGCATGCCTAGGGGCTTGATTGTATACACCTGTGTCCATGGAGGGGATTGGAACACCTGAATCACATGATTGGGAGGGGATTGGAACACCTGAATCACATGATATGGAGGGGATTGGAACACCTGAATCACATGATATGGAGGGGATTGGAACGCCTGAATCACATGATTGGTAGGGGATTGAAACACCTGAATCACATGATATGGAGGGGATTGGAACACCTGAATCACATGATATGGAGGGGATTGGAACACCTGAATCACATGATTGGAGGGGATTGGAACACCTGAATCACATGACTGGGAGGGGATTGGAACACCTGAATCACATGATATGGAGGGGATTGCAACACCTGAATCACATGATATGGAGGGGATTGGAACATCTGAATCACATAATTTGGAGCGCCCAATACTTTTGGCAATATATTGTATATTGCAGCTTACCAATCATTAGATGTGGCGGCTCCATTAGTTTTCTTTTATTTAGGCTTTTTTCCCCTATGTTTTCACCTGGTGATCTGGCCAGTAACACATCTCCTGTATTAGAGCTCCCTGCACTCTGGAGGAAGGAGCAAAGGGGGGACCTTTAGACAGCAGTCTAGGGGGAGGGGAGGGGAGTGTTATGCACTCACAAATTTAGATACACTAGCAAATTGATTCCAACCTCCAGCTCACACCTTATGATCAGTTAGTTTCCTTCTGGTATAAAGGTTTTACACAAATAAATAAAAGCTGATCATTGAAGGCACCCCTGCCGGTGGTAAATGGTTTGCATCATCCCTGTAACTGCAAGAGCGCTTTTCTGTTGAAAAACAGACTTACCGGCTGGATCACCAGATGAAAATAGAAGAAAGAAAGCCTAAAAAAGAAAACGAATGCAGCCGCCACATCTAAGAATTGGTAAGCTGCAATATAATAAATGTTTGTTTTGGGTTTAATACGGCTTTAGTCTCTGAGGCAGAACTTCCGATTGGTCACACATCCACTGACACTTGTAATATTATTAGCAGCCAGTTGGGGGCGCACTGTGTCCATTAAAGGAAACTTCTGACTTGGAGGTTGGAGATCAGCGGCTGAGTTTTTGTTTTCACCAGAAGACAGGCTTCTCCCTCTACCAATATAATGTGTAATTCACCCATAAAGCTGCTTCTTGGGTAATGTGAACACTATTCTATATAATATCCTATGTTGTATATCTGCCAGCTGACATGGGGGGGTGGGGGTGTCCATTGCATTCACAGACCACATACTCCCGAAGACTGAAGACCAGGGGCGGACTGACCATTTGGAAACGTATGCACTGCCCGAGGGCCCGGGGTCAGTAGGGGGCCCCATGAGATGCCTCTGGTACCTTTTTCATAGGCTTTTTTGAGTTTGGGCAAGGACACAGGGGCCCCATGATCCCCTATTGCCCGGGGGCCCCATGAGTTGTCAGTCTGCCCCTGCTGAGGACTCATCTGCATCTGGAAGTTGCTAAAATTATTGTGTTTTTGCATTCATTTCTAAAGAGAATGACCGATGTGTGCGCTGTCCATATACAGTCATGGCCAAAAATCTTCCCCCCCCCTCCCCCCGCATTTCTGTCCGATAACGCACCGCCTAACCCAGAAAATTGCCGTAATGACAAATGTGTCGGCGTTCTCGTGTTTCTTTCTTTGGTTTCTATCGGTGACACAAAAAGGTGGAGAAACAAAAAGCCAAATCTGACCCATTCCACCCAAAACTCTCACTATACGTCACCATCTGAATGAAAAGGGACGCTATGGTAGGAGGACCCCACTGCTGACACAGAAATATGGGAGGAGACCTAGGAGGACCCCACTGCTGACACAGAAATATGGGAGGAGACCCAGGAGGATCCCACTGCTGACACAGAAATATGGTAGGAGACCCAGGAGGACCCCACTGCTGACACAGAAATATGGTAGGAGACCCAGGAGGACCCCACTGCTGACACAGAAATATGGTAGGAGACCCAGGAGGACCCCACTGCAGACACAGAAATATGGGAAGAGACCCAGGAGGGCCCTACTGCTGACACAGAAATATGGTAGGAGACCCAGGAGGACCCCACTGCAGACACAGAAATATGGTGGGAGACCCAGGAGGACCCCACTGCTGACACAGAAATATGGTGGGAGACCCAGGAGGACCCCACCGCTGACACAGAAATATGGTAGGAGACCCAGGAGGACCCCACTGCTGACACAGAAATATGGTGGGAGACCCAGGAGGACCCCACTGCTGACACAGAAATATGGGAGGAGACCCAGGAGGACCCCACTGCTGACACAGAAATATGGTGGGAGACCCAGGAGGACCCCACCGCTGACACAGAAATATGGTAGGAGACCCAGGAGGACCCCACTGCTGACACAGAAATATGGGAGGAGAACCAGGAGGACCCCACTGCTGACCCAGAAATATGGGAGGAGACCTAGGAGGACCCCACTGCTGACCCAGAAATATGGGAGGAGACCCAGGAGGACCCCACTGCTGACAGAAATATGGTGAGAGACCCAGGAGGACCCCACTGCTGACCCAGAAATATGGTAGGAGACCCAGGAGGACCCCACTGCTGACACGAGAATATGGGAGGAGACCCAGGAGGACCCCACTGCTGACACAGAAATATGGTGGGAGACCCAGGAGGACCCCACCGCTGACACAGAAATATGGTAGGAGACCCAGGAGGACCCCACTGCTGACACAGAAATATGGGAGGAGACCCAGGAGGACCCCACTGCTGACACAGAAATATGGGGGGAGACCCAGGAGGACCCCACTGCTGACACAGAAATATGGTGGGAGACCCAGGAGGACCCCACCGCTGATACAGAAATATGGGAGGAGACCCAGGAGGACCCCACTGCTGACACAGAAATATGGTAGGAGACCCAGGAGGACCCCACTGCTGACACAGAAATATGGTAGGAGACCCAGGAGGACCCCACTGCTGACACAGAAATATGGTAGGAGACCCAGGAGGACCCCACTGCTGACACGAGAATATGGGAGGAGACCCAGGAGGACCCCACTGCTGACACAGAAATATGGTAGGAGACCCAGGAGGACCCCACTGCTGACACAGAAATATGGGAGGAGACCCAGGAGGACCCCACTGCTGACACGAGAATATGGGAAGAGACCTAGGAGGACCCCACTGCTGACACAGAAATATGGGAGGAGACCCAGGAGGACCCCACTGCTGTCACAGAAATATGGGGGGAGACCCAGGAGGACCCCACTGCTGACACAGCAATATGGTAGGAGACCCAGAAGGACCCCACTGCTGATACAGAAATATGGTAGGAGACCCAGGAGGACCCCACTGCTGATACAGAAATATGGTAGGAGACCCAGGAGGGCCCTACTGCTGACACAAATGTGGTGGGAGACCCAGGAGGACCCCACTGCTGACCCAGAAATATGGGAGGAGACCCAGGAGGACCCCACTGCTGACCCAGAAATATGGTGAGAGACCCAGGAGGACCCCACTGCTGACACAGAAATAAGGTAGGAGACCCAGGAGGACCCCACTGCTGACACAGAAATATGGGAGGAGACCCAGGAGGACCCCACTGCTGACACAGAAATATGGTAGGAGACCCAGGAGGACCCCACTGCTGACACAGAAATATGATAGGAGACCCAGGAGGACCCCACTGCTGACACAGAAATATGGTGGGAGACCCGGGAGGACCCCATTGCTGACACAGGAATATGGTGGAAGACCCAGGAGGACCCCACCGCTGATACAGAAATATGGTAGGAGACCCAGGAGGACCCTACTGCTGACACAGAAATGTGGTAGGTGACCCAGAAGGACCCCACTGCTGACACAGAAATATGGTGGGAGACCCAGGAGGACCTCACTGCTGACCCAGAAATATGGTGGGAGACCCAGGAGGACCCCACTGCTGACACAGAAATATGGGTGAAGACCTAGGAGGACCCCACTGCTGACACAGAAATATGGGAGGAGACCTAGGAGGACCCCACCGCTGATACAGAAATATGGGAGGAGACCTAGGAGGACCCCACTGCTGACACAGAAATATGGTGGGAGACCCAGGAGGACCCCACTGCTGACACAGAAATATGGTAGGAGACCCAGGAGGACCCCACTGCTGACACAGAAATATGGGAGGAGACCCAGGAGGACCCCACTGCTGACACAGAAATATGGTAGGAGACCCAGGAGGACCCCACTGCTGACACAGAAATATGGTAGGAGACCCAGGAGGACCCCACTGCTGACACAGAAATATGGTAGGAGACCCAGGAGGGCCCTACTGCTGACACAGAAATATGGGAGGAGACCCAGGAGGACCCCACTGCTGACCCAGAAATATGGGAGGAGACCTAGGAGGACCCCACTGCTGACCCAGAAATATGGGAGGAGACCCAGGAGGACCCCACTGCTGACAGAAATATGGTGAGAGACCCAGGAGGACCCCACTGCTGACCCAGAAATATGGTAGGAGACCCAGGAGGACCCCACTGCTGACACAGAAATATGGGAGGAGACCCAGGAGGACCCCACTGCTGACACAGAAATATGGTAGGAGACCCAGGAGGACCCCACTGCTGACACAGAAATATGGGAGGAGACCCAGGAGGACCCCACTGCTGACACAGAAATATGGGGGGAGACCCAGGAGGACCCCACTGCTGACACAGAAATATGGTAGGAGACCCAGGAGGACCCCACTGCTGACACGAGAATATGGGAGGAGACCCAGGAGGACCCCACTGCTGACACAGAAATATGGTGGGAGACCCAGGAGGACCCCACCGCTGACACAGAAATATGGTAGGAGACCCAGGAGGACCCCACTGCTGACACAGAAATATGGGAGGAGACCCAGGAGGACCCCACTGCTGACACAGAAATATGGGGGGAGACCCAGGAGGACCCCACTGCTGACACAGAAATATGGTGGGAGACCCAGGAGGACCCCACCGCTGATACAGAAATATGGGAGGAGACCCAGGAGGACCCCACTGCTGACACAGAAATATGGTAGGAGACCCAGGAGGACCCCATGGCTGACACAGAAATATGGGAGGAGACCCAGGAGGACCCCACTGCTGACACGAGAATATGGGAGGAGACCCAGGAGGACCCCACTGCTGACACAGAAATATGGGAGGAGACCCAGGAGGACCCCACTGCTGACACAGAAATATGGTAGGAGACCCAGGAGGACCCCACTGCTGACACGAGAATATGGGAAGAGACCTAGGAGGACCCCACTGCTGACACAGAAATATGGGAGGAGACCCAGGAGGACCCCACTGCTGTCACAGAAATATGGGGGGAGACCCAGGAGGACCCCACTGCTGACACAGCAATATGGTAGGAGACCCAGGAGGACCCCACTGCTGATACAGAAATATGGTAGGAGACCCAGGAGGACCCCACTGCTGATACAGAAATATGGTAGGAGACCCAGGAGGGCCCTACTGCTGACACAGAAATGTGGTGGGAGACCCAGGAGGACCCCACTGCTGACCCAGAAATATGGGAGGAGACCCAGGAGGACCCCACTGCTGACAGAAATATGGTGAGAGACCCAGGAGGACCCCACTGCTGACACAGAAATAAGGTAGGAGACCCAGGAGGACCCCACTGCTGACACAGAAATATGGGAGGAGACCCAGGAGGACCCCACTGCTGACACAGAAATATGGTAGGAGACCCAGGAGGACCCCACTGCTGACACAGAAATATGGGGGGAGACCCAGGAGGACCCCACTGCTGACACAGAAATATGGTGGGAGACCCAGGAGGACCCCACCGCTGATACAGAAATATGGGAGGAGACCCAGGAGGACCCCACTGCTGACACAGAAATATGGTAGGAGACCCAGGAGGACCCCATGGCTGACACAGAAATATGGGAGGAGACCCAGGAGGACCCCACTGCTGACACGAGAATATGGGAGGAGACCCAGGAGGACCCCACTGCTGACACAGAAATATGGGAGGAGACCCAGGAGGACCCCACTGCTGACACAGAAATATGGTAGGAGACCCAGGAGGACCCCACTGCTGACACGAGAATATGGGAAGAGACCTAGGAGGACCCCACTGCTGACACAGAAATATGGGAGGAGACCCAGGAGGACCCCACTGCTGTCACAGAAATATGGGGGGAGACCCAGGAGGACCCCACTGCTGACACAGCAATATGGTAGGAGACCCAGGAGGACCCCACTGCTGATACAGAAATATGGTAGGAGACCCAGGAGGACCCCACTGCTGATACAGAAATATGGTAGGAGACCCAGGAGGGCCCTACTGCTGACACAGAAATGTGGTGGGAGACCCAGGAGGACCCCACTGCTGACCCAGAAATATGGGAGGAGACCCAGGAGGACCCCACTGCTGACAGAAATATGGTGAGAGACCCAGGAGGACCCCACTGCTGACACAGAAATAAGGTAGGAGACCCAGGAGGACCCCACTGCTGACACAGAAATATGGGAGGAGACCCAGGAGGACCCCACTGCTGACACAGAAATATGGTAGGAGACCCAGGAGGACCCCACTGCTGACACAGAAATATGATAGGAGACCCAGGAGGACCCCACTGCTGACACAGAAATATGGTGGGAGACCCGGGAGGACCCCATTGCTGACACAGGAATATGGTGGAAGACCCAGGAGGACCCCACCGCTGATACAGAAATATGGTAGGAGACCCAGGAGGACCCTACTGCTGACACAGAAATGTGGTAGGTGACCCAGAAGGACCCCACTGCTGACACAGAAATATGGTGGGAGACCCAGGAGGACCTCACTGCTGACCCAGAAATATGGTGGGAGACCCAGGAGGACCCCACTGCTGACCCAGAAATATGGTGGGAGACCCAGGAGGATCCCACCGCTGACACAGAAATATGGTAGGAGACCCAGGAGGACCCCACTGCTGACACAGAAATATGGTAGGAGACCCAGGAGGACCCCACTGCTGACACAGAAATATGGTAGGAGACCCAGGAGGACCCCACTGCTGACACAGAAATATGGTAGGAGACCCAGGAGGACCCCACTGCTGACACAGAAATATGGGAGGAGACCCAGGAGGACCCCACTGCTGACACAGAAATATGGGAGGAGACCCAGGAGGACCCCACTGCTGACACAGAAATATGGGAGGAGACCCAGGAGGACCCCACTGCTGACACAGAAATATGGGGGGAGACCCAGGAGGACCCCACTGCTGACACAGAAATATGGGAGGAGACCTAGGAGGACCCCACTGCTGACACAGAAATATGGGAGGAGACCCAGGAGGACCCCACTGCTGACACAGAAATATGAGGGGAGACCCAGGAGCACCCCACTGCTGACACAGAACTATGGTGGGAGACCCAGGAGGACCCCACCGCTGACACAGAAATATGGTAGGAGACCCAGGAGGACCCCACCGCTGACACAGAAATATGGTGGGAGACCCAGGAGGTCCCCACTGCTGACACAGAAATATGGTGGGAGACCCAGGAGGACCCCACTGCTGACACAGAAATATGGTAGGAGACCCAGGAGGACCCCACCGCTGACACAGAAATATGGTAGGAGACCTAGGAGGACCCCACTGCTGACACAGAAATATGGTAGGAGACCCAGGAGGACCCCACTGCTGACACAGAAATATGGTAGGAGACCCAGGAGGACCCCACCGCTGACACAGAAATATGGTAGGAGACCCAGGAGGACCCCACTGCTGACACAGAAATATGGTGGGAGACCCGGGAGGACCCCACCGCTGATACAGAAATATGGTGGGAGACCCAGGAGGACCCCACCGCTGACACAGAAATATGGTGGGAGACCCAGGAGGACCCCACCGCTGACACAGAAATATGGTGGGAGACCCAGGAGGACCCCACTGCTGACACAGAAATGTGGTAGGTGACCCAGAAGGACCCCACTGCTGACACAGAAATATGGTGGGAGACCCAGGAGGACCCCACTGCTGACACAGAAATATGGTGGGAGACCCAGGAGGACCCCACTGCTGACCCAGAAATATGGTGGGAGACCCAGGAGGACCCCACTGCTGACACAGAAATATGGGAGGAGACCCAGGAGGACCCCACTGCTGACACAGAAATATGGGAGGAGACCTAGGAGGACCCCACTGCTGACACAGAAATATGGGAGGAGACCCAGGAGGACCCCACTGCTGACACAGAAATATGGGGGGAGACCCAGGAGCACCCCACTGCTGACACAGAACTATGGTGGGAGACCCAGGAGGACCCCACCGCTGACACAGAAATATGGTAGGAGACCCAGGAGGACCCCACCGCTGACACAGAAATATGGTAGGAGACCCAGGAGGACCCCACCGCTGACACAGAAATATGGTGGGAGACCCAGGAGGTCCCCACTGCTGACACAGAAATATGGTGGGAGACCCAGGAGGACCCCACTGCTGACACAGAAATATGGTAGGTGACCCAGGAGGACCCCACTGCTGACACAGAAATATGGTGGGAGACCTAGGAGAACCCCACTGCTGACACAGAAATATGGTGGGAGACCCAGGAGGACCCCACTGCTGACACCGAAATATGGTGGGAGACCCAGGAGGACCCCACTGCTGACACCGAAATATGGTAGGAGACCCAGGAGGACCCCCCTGCTAAAACAGAAATATGGTAGGAGACCCAGGAGAACCCCACTGCTGACACAGAAATATGGTGGGAGACCCAGGAGAACCCCACTGCTGACAGAAATATGGTAGGAGACCCAGGAGGTCCCCACTGCTGACACAGAAATATGGGGGGAGACCCAGGAGGACCCCACTGCTGACACAGAAATATGGGAGGAGACCCAGGAGGACCCCACTGCTGACACAGAAATATGGTGGGAGACCCAGGAGGACCCCACCGCTGACACAGAAATATGGTGGGAGACCCAGGAGGACCCCACCGCTGACACAGAAATATGGTGGGAGACCCAGGAGAACCCCACCGCTGACACAGAAATATGGTGGGAGACCCAGGAGGACCCCACTGCTGACAGAAATATGGTGGGAGACCAAGGAGGACCCCACTGCTGACCCAGAAATATGGGAGGAGACCCAGGAGGACCCCACTGCTGACACCGAAATATGGTGGGAGACCCAGGAGGACCCCACTGCTGACACCGAAATATGGTGGGAGACCCAGGAGGACCCCCCTGCTAAAACAGAAATATGGTGGGAGACCTAGGAGAACCCCACTGCTGACACAGAAATATGGTGGGAGACCCAGGAGGACCCCACTGCTGACACAGAAATATGGTGGGAGACCCAGGAGGACCCCACTGCTGACACAGAAATATGGTGGGAGACCCAGGAGGTCCCCACTGCTGACACAGAAATATGGGGGGAGACCCAGGAGGACCCCACTGCTGACACAGAAATATGGTGGGAGACCCAGGAGGACCCCACTGCTGACACAGAAATATGGGAGGAGACCCAGGAGGACCCCACTGATGACACAGAAATATGGTGGGAGACCCAGGAGGACCCCACTGCTGACACAGAAATATGGTAGGAGACCCAGGAGGTCCCCACTGCTGACACAGAAATATGGGGGGAGACCCAGGAGGACCCCACTGCTGACACAGAAATATGGTGGGAGACTCAGGAGGACCCCACTGCTGACACAGAAATATGGGAGGAGACCCAGGAGGACCCCAGTGCTGACAGAAATATGGTGGGAGACCCAGGAGAACCCCACTGCTGACAGAAATATGGTGGGAGACCCAAGAGGACCCCACTGCTGACACAGAAAAATTTTGGAAGTTGCCAAAACGTACCTGAGGAAGCCAAACCCCTTTCTGGAGAATGTGCTGTGGACATACGAAACAAAATGGCAGCTTTTTGGGAAAGCCAATCATTCTGCTGTTTTCAGAAAAAGCAATGAGGCCTTCAAAGAAAAGAATCCAGTCCCTCCAGTCACACATGGTGGGGGGGTCACAGTCCCTCCAGTCACACATGGTGGGGGGTCACTGATGGTTTGGGTTGCTTTGCTGCTTCAGGCACTGGATGTCTTGGCCGTGTGCACAGCATTATGAAATCTGAAGACTACCAAAGAGTTCTGGGGTGCGATGTAGGGTCCAGTACCAGAAAGTTGGGTCTCCATCAGAGGTCATGGGTCTTCCAGCAGGACAATGACCCAAAGCACACGTCACTAAGCCCCCAAAAATGATTTCAAAGTGGTGGAGAGGACTGAACTGGCCAGCAATGAGTACAGATCTCCATCCCATAGAGCTCCTGTAGAGAGATCTCAGACCAGCAGTTGGGAAAAGGAACCCTTCCAATGTGAGAGACCCGGAGCAGGTGGTGGAAGAAGAGCGCTCCAAAATTCCAGTAGAGAGGTGGAAGAAACTCATTGATGGTCACAGGAAGCCATTGATTTCACTTATTTTTTCCAAGGAGTGCGCTACCGAATATTACATGGAGGGTGCCAATAATTTTGTTCAGTCCATTTTTGCAGTTTTGCGTGGAATGGGTCAGATTTGGCTTTTTGTTTCTACACTTTTTTTGTGTCACCAAAACAAACAAAAGAAATAAAACGAGAATTCCAAAACATTTGTCATTGCAGCAATTTTCTGGGTGAAGTGGTGCATTATCTGACAGAAATGCAAGGGGGGGCAAGATTTTCGTCCATGACTGTATATGGCAGGTCCTGTCCAGCATAATTCATTTTTGCACCCCCCCCCCCCCACACACACACACACACACACACACACCTGGGCAATATTTTATTAAACACCAATCAATGGTTGTGATATTGTAGCCAGTATGAAACCTGCACATTTGATGAGCATCTGGTCCATTGAAAATGTTACATCTGAAGAAGTTTCTTTTCTGATTGGTCCATCCATGTTTTGTGTAAGGATTCGTTTACACTTCAAAATGTGGCATTTGACGCACTTTTTTAATCCACTCTGAATGCCAATCAAAGCATCTCTCACTTAATAAAATTTTCACCTTTCAGTCCTGTTCACACTGTTGCGTTTGCTTTGCTTCACTTCACTTCAAAAATGATACGTCATGTCACTTTCTTGGTGCCTCAAAGCCTCCATAGAAGTCTAACAGCACCTGCAGCATTTGAGAGGCATTTATTCAGTTAGCTTTGCTTTGTTTTGGAGGTACTGCAGGTATGAGATATCCCAGGATGCCCTGGGAAACCAACCGGACCCGGAAACACGTCATCAGCAGTCACTTTTGGTTCATGTGTATATATTCTGGGAGTGTTTGGTGCAGACGTCACATTTGGTGTGCAGCGTGGAGCAGCAGGAAGGTGAGCGGGGTCAAAGAGTGGAGCAACTGGCAAACGGCACACGTGGTGCGCAATGTGGGAGCACCATTACGGAAGGTGAGTGCAACTGGAGAGAGAGGACTGAGTGGCAGAGGATCAGCAGAACTTGAGGAATGGAGCAGGAAAAACTACCAGATGTCAGACATGTTGAGCAGCATGGGAGCAATATAGCGGGAGGTGAGCTGGGAGTGGAGGAAGATCAGCAAACCAGAGGGAATCAGCAGAGCTGGGGGGTTACTACTGAGCGAGGGACCAGCAGAACTGGGGGTTACTACTGAGCAGGGGATCAGCAGAGCTGGGGGTTACTACTGATGAGGGATCAGCAGAGCTGGGGGTTACTACTGATGAGGGATCAGCAGAGCTGGGGGTTACTACTGATGGGGGATCAGTAGAGCTGGGGGTTACTACTGAGCGGGGGATCAGCAGAGCAGGGGGTTACTACTGATGGGGGATCAACAGAGCTGGGGGTTACTACTCATGGGGGATCAGCAGAGCTGGGGTTACTACTAAGCAGGGGATCAGCAGAGCAGGGGGTTACTACTGAGCAGGGGATCAGCAGAGCTGGGGGTTACTACTCAGTGGGGTATCGGGAGAGATGGGGGTTACTACTGAGTGGGAGATCAGCAGAGCTGGGGTTACTACTGATGAAGGATCAGCAGAGCTGGGAGTTACTACTGAACAGGATATCAGCAGAGGTAAGGGTTACTACTGAGAGGGGGTTCAGCAGAGCAGGCGGTTACTACTGAGCGAGAGATCCGCAGAGCTGGGGGTTACTACTGAGCAGGGTATCAGCAGATCTGGGGTTACTACTGAGTGGGGGATCAGCAGAGCTGGGGGTTACTACTGAGTGGGGGATCTGCAGAGCAGGTTGTGACTACTGATGGGGGATTAGCAGAGCTGGGGGTTACTACTGGTTGGGGGATCAGCAGAGCTGGGGATTACTACTGAGCAGGGTATCAGGAGAGCTGGGGGTTACTACTGAGCAGGCTATCCGCAGATCTGGGGTTACTACTGAGTGGGGGATCAGCAGAGCTGGGGGTTACTACTGATGGGGGATCAGCAGAGCTGGGGGTTACTACTGATGGGGGATCAGCAGAGCTGGAGGTTACTACTGGTTGGGGGTTCAGCAGAGCAGGCGGTTACTACTGAGCGGGAGATCAGCAGAGCTGGGGGTTACTACTGAGCAGGGGATCAGCAGATCTGGGGTTACTACTGAGTGGGGGATCAGCAGAGCTAGGGGTTACTACTGAGTGGGGGATCTGCAGAGCAGGTTGTGACTACTGATGGGGAATTAGCAGAGCTGGGGGTTACTACTGGTTGGGGGATCAGCAGAGCTGGGGATTACTACTGAGCAGGGTATCAGGAAAGCTGGGGGGTTACTACTGAGCAGGCTATTTGCAGAGCTGGGGGTTACTACTAATGGGGGATCAGCAGAGCAGGCAGTTACTACTGAGTGGGGGATCAGCAGAGCTGGGGGTTACTACTGATGGGGGATCAGCAGAGCAGGGGGTTACTACTGATGGGGGATCAGCAGAGCTGGGGGTTACTACTGATGGGGGATCAGCAGAGCAGGGGGTTACTACTGAGTGGGGGATCAGCAGAGCTGGGGGTTACTACTGATGGGGGATCAGCAGAGCAGGGGGTTACTACTGATGGAGGATCAGCAGAGCTGGGGGAACTACTAATGGAGGATCAGGGACTTCTCTGTGCAAAACCATTACACAGAGCAGGCAAGTATAGCATGTTTGTTATTTAAAAAAACAAACCTTCAGTATCACTTTAATGTCGGGATGGCTGACACCCCCCATAAGCCCCCTGCGACTACTCCTTTGTTTCCAGCAGAACCCGGTGCGCTGTGTCTTCTCCACGGTCAGATATCTGGGTCAGACGTTTCTGAGATCATCGGAAGACATTGTAATTTTTTGTGACATCAGAGAAATGTAACCGATCCAGATCCTCGGCACGGAAAAATAAACTTGTACGTCTTCCAGAAAGTGCGGACTCCACGTGTGACTGAACCAAATACAATAATAAACGGCAGCTTCTCAGATCCGTTTATAACCGGCAGAGGAAAGGTACACATTGGGGGGGGGGGGGGGTGGGGGGCTGAGGACTTGGAGCTTTTGAAGTGAGAATAGAATCATCAGCTTTTCAGGAATCTTTATAAGAAATTGTCTTCTACAAAATTGCAATTGTTTAGGACCTCCTCCTCCTCCTCCTCCAACGTACCGGAGGTGTTTCTGGGCCCTCACACTGCAGAAGGAACTCTTTATGGGGTCATTCATAATGTAGGTGAAGGAAGCTGAAGTTTATTGACTATAGCCTGCCAGACTGGGAGCCTTAATACATAACCCCGGCGGGTGACAACGAGCCCCTCTGTCCCGGCGGGTGACAACGAGCCCCTCTGTCCCGGCGGGTGACAACGAGGCCCTCTGTCCCGGCGGGTGACAACGAGCCCCTCTGTCCCGACGGGTGACGACGAGCCCCTCTGTCCCGGCGGGGTGACGACGAGCCCCTCTGTCCCGGCGGGTGACAACGAGCCCCTCTGTCCCGGCGGGTGACAACGAGCCCCTCTGTCCCGGCGGGTGACAACGAGCCCCTCTGTCCCGGCGGGGTGACAACGAGCCCCTCTGTCCCGGCGGGGTGACAACGAGCCCCTCTGTCCCGGCGGGTGACAACGAGCCCCTCTGTCCCGGCGGGTGACAATGAGCCCCTCTGTTCCGGCGGGTGACGACGAGCCCCTCTGTCCAGGCGGGTGACGACGAGCCCCTCTGTCCCGGCGGGTGACAACGAGCCCCTCTGTCCCGGCGGGTGACGACGAGCCCCTCTGTTCCGGCGGGTGACGAGCCCCTCTGTTCCGGCGGGTGACGAGCCCCTCTGTCCCGGCGGGTGACGACGAGCCCCTCTGTTCCGGCGGGTGACGAGCCCCTCTGTTCCGGCGGGTGACGAGCCCCTCTGTTCCGGCGGGTGACAACGAGCCCCTCTGTTCGCTCACACTTGCTTTATCATTCATGAAGAGGCCACTCTCTGGGCTCAAGATAAATAAATATATGGAGGGAAATGAAAGCCGTCACTTCTTACCAACACCTTTCAAGGGCACCCAGGAACAGAAGCTTGTTTGACCCTGAGATGTCATCTTGCTTGGCACCGCTTTTATGAGAGGTCTAGGAGGACCTGGGTGTGAAGGTACAGTGCATTCATAAAGTATTCAGACCCCAAACTCCAAGCAGGCTTTCATGTGTTTTGCACTGAGGAGAGGCTTCCGTCCGGCCACTCTGCCATAAAGCCCAGATTGGTGGAGGGCTGCAGTGATGGTGGTCCTTCTGGAACTTTGTCCCAACTACACACAGGATCTCTGGAGATGACCATCGGGTTCTTGGTCGCCTCCCTTACTAAGGCCTTTCTCCCCGATTGCTCAGTTTGGCCGGGTGACCAGCTCTTGGAAGAGTCCTGGTTGTGCCAACCCTCTTCCATTTGAGATTTATGCAGGCCACTGTCCTCTTGGGAACCTTCAGTGAGGTAGAAATGTTTTTTAGCCCTCCCCAGATTTAGGTGCCTTGGAATAATTATGTCTCTGAGCTCTACAGGAAGTTCCTTTGACCTCATGACTTTTGCTCTGATACAGTGTAGCATAACCCCCCTTAGGAGTTACTGAGTTTTGGGTCCCCCTAAAGCTCTGCAAAGCCAGGCAACAACACTTGCACACTGGAGTCAGTAAACAGTCCTTGAGCTTGGTTTTTTGGTTTTATTAAGGGGTATTGAACTTGGATGGGGTTGGGGGGTACATGGGATGCCCAAGGAAACTGCAAACTCAAGAACAACTCCTTAGCAACTATATACAGGTATGGACAGAATAGTCTCTCCTCTGAGATCACTTCTGCTCTCTGGTGTACCTCCTCAGACCCCAGATGAATCCTCCTCTTCACCCAGCTGTCTGAGGGTATCCTGGGCAAGGGGGCCCAGAAACTGCCAACTTAAGAACACAGACCCAGATGAGGAGCTAGTTGGGTTCTCTACCTGACTGCCCTCTCCCCTTATCCAGCCCAGGGGGTGTAAGAGTACTCACATTGTCCTTCCTGATAGTGGATTGGTGGCGGCCTTCAGACCTTTTGCTGGGCTGGCTCCTTCCCTGCTGTTCAAATTGTCCTTCCTGGAAGACTCTGGTACAGTGGAGACTCCCTTGTCCAGCACCAGCCTGTAGGTAGGCCCCCTCCCAGGGTCCACACTTCAGCCTTCACTCCATCTTCCACCTACTCCTCATGCTGATTAGGCTCTGTCAGGGATCCTGCCGCTGTGCAGCTGTGCGACGGCAAGGGATCCCCTCAAGCTGTGGCGGTGCGAGTGCACAAGCGTGGGAGAATGCGGGCACGCATGCGCAGGAGCGTACATGTCTCCGCAAGGCGGGCTATTTAGACCTGCAATACATTGTAAGCAATGCCTTCTGGTCTATAACGTCCTGCACTCCATAACCTGATTCTGTTGCCTGTATCTGATCTGACCCTGACTAAGAAAGAACTCCGCCTGCATCGACCCCGGCTGTCCCTGACTATCCGCTTGCCTGCTCCCTTGTACTTGATTTGCTCATTTGATGTCTGACTCTGCTGCACCTACTTACCTGCTGCTGCACCCACGGTCTGGCACCTAGCCTGCATCCTGGTCAACGCTATACTTACCTGCTGACGCATCCACGGCAGTCCAGTCCCAGTCTGCATCCTGTTTGCCGCCATACCTGCCTGCTGCTGCACCTACGTTCCTGCACCCACACTGGGCCTGCATCCGAATCTCCTGGGTCTTCATCTACCTGTCGCCAGCTCCAGATCTACCCGGCACTCGTGCCACTCCTGACGCTTTGCCCTCTGTTTCCACTATCAGGGGCTCCAAGCGGGAGTCATCTCCACGTCAGGCTCCCCAACCAGGTACGTGACAGGCTCTCTCATACTCAAGGGTTGTCCTGGCCCCATGCCAGGCCTCCTGCTTCGGGATTGGCCAAGTATGCAGATGAGCTCCTTATCACCCCCACCCACTGACTTCTAGAAACATCCCCAGCCTCTAGAGCAGGGGTTGGTATCAGGGAACTGACCTGCAGAGCCCTCAGCCCTGACCTAAAATAGCTTGGCTGACTCACGCCCAGGCTGATTCATCCCAGGCCACCACTCAGCCTCCACCTAAAATAACTAGCTCCCCCTAGCTAAACTTGAGGGGCGCTACACAGTATGCATTGTCAGCTGTGAGGCCTTTTATAGAGAGGATTGTGCCTTTCCAAATCCTGTCCAATCAATGGAATTTACCACAGGTGGCCTCCAATCACAGTGTAGAAACATCTCAGCAACTATCGAGAGAAACGGGAGGTACCTGAGCTAAATTTCAAGTGTTGTTGCAAAGGGTCTGAATACTTTATGAAGTCTGCACAGTGGATGGTGGGTCCTGGAAATTTGTAGATGTCACGAGTAATATTTCTTTCTCATCCATTGAGTAGCATAGATATTATTTTTTTATTAGCATCGTCAATGTATTCAGCACTTTACATATATATTGTACATTCACATCAGTCCCCGCCCCCGAGGAGCGTACAATCTAAGGGCCCTAACTCACATTCACACATACACAGACTGGGGCCAATTTAGACAGGAGTCAATTAACCCCCCAGCATGTCTTTGGAATTTGGGAGGAAACTGGAGTACCCGGGGGAAACCCACACAGGCACAGGGAGAACATGCAGAGTCCATGCAGGTGGTGCCATGGTTGGAATTTGAACCGATGAGCCTAGTGCTAACTACTTACCCACTGTGCTGCCCAGGTACTGTTGGAATATATTGTCTCCTACAGGAGGATTGGAAACTGGCAAACAAAAGAATTTTAGACCAGCCCAGGATAGTCTCCTTTCCTACCCAGCATGCCTCAGTTTGTTGTAGTGTCCAAGGAGGATGAATGTATTTTCTTCAACCAATCTTTTGCTGGACCCTTTACTCCAGTCCCTCTGGAGCTGCACGCCGTTTGGCCCACCACTCTCTTCCTCAGAAAAATTCTCTTCCTTTGGGTCAATTAAGGCTGTCAGTGGTACCTGATACCCCTCAGTGTCCTTGCCTTTCACCTTTTGACCTCCTAGATCAGGGGTGTTATTGCGGGCCACATCAGCATTATGGTTGCCCTCAAAGGGCCACTTGTATCTGTAAGACTAGATGTCCAGAGCACCCCCCCCTATTACATCAGATGTTGAGTTCCCCACCCTCACTTACATCACAGTGCACCCCCTGTAGCATGTGCTGCTACTGGGAAGAAGCTGGGGGCAGCGCTGGTACGCAGAAAGTGCAGGGTCTGGAGGTGGACCAGAGGATGGCTGGAGTCAGCTGCCAGAGTCTGAATGCTGAGACCTGGGGAGGCAGAGACAAGGGGGTGCTGTGGCTGCACAGAGAGGTGCAGGATCTGTAAGAGGAGTTCTGTTCTCCTCTCTGCTGCCAACTGCTGAGATGGGGGGAGGCAGAGATGAGCTTCTCTGCGGCTGCACTGAGAAGTGGGCAGCACAGTTGCTAAATGGTTAGCACTTCTGCCTGGCAGTACTCGGGTCGCTGGTTCAAATCCCAACCACAGCACAACCTGCCTGGAGTTTGCATGTTCTCCCTGTGCCTGCATGGGTTTCCACCAGCTACTCCAGTTTCTTCCCACGCTCCAAAAGACATGCTGGTAGGTGAATTGGCTCCTGTCTAAATTGTCCCTAGTATGTGTATGTATGAATGTGAGATAGGGACCTTAGATTGTACGCCCCTAGAGGGTGAGGGACCTTAGATTGTACGCCCCTAGAGGGTGAGGGACCTTAGATTGTACGCCCCTAGAGGGTGAGGGACCTTAGATTGTACGCCCCTTGAGGGTTAGGGACTGATGTGAATGTACAATATTTGTAAAACGCTGTGTAAAATTGATGGCGCTATATAAGTACCTGAAATAAATAATAAGAGCAGGATCTGGTGGAGGAGTTCTGTCCGCTCTGTTGCCGACTACTGAGACAGGCCAGGAGCAGAGATGGGGGGAGTGCCACAGCTCCAGGAGAGGTGCAAGGGCCACATGAATTGGTATGGTCAGCTGGATTTGACACGTTTTAGGTCAACTGGGACCAAGTTTGACTGTCCCTCACCCAGATAGGGATCTGAATCTTCAGTTTCACCTATGCACACCTGATACTTCTCAGGGCATTGACTCTATTTGTGTATGGCCTGGTGTCTTTTCTTGTCATCCCCATTTTGGAACACTCAAACAACCCCCTGTGAAGAGAGTAGGCATTATGGATCCTAGTGAACATCTCCACGAAGGGCCTACTGTCCCGACGGTTCTGGCTTTGTCAGGTTTCAGCACTGAGAATTGTCTGTGAACTGCAGGAGATGGTAACCAACCTACTTCCTTACTGGCTAGATCCATGACATGTCTACTTTCAGACCTCCTTGTTATCAGACTGGAAGTTACCCCTCTCTGCTCCCTTGTAGGAGTGTTAGATGTTGGTGGAACCTCCCCTCAGGGACATCTCTTCATCTCTTACCAATCCTGCTCCTGAGTGGTCTCACATACTTTATATGCCTCTATAGACCAGGTAGTACCTGGCGTGTCTGCTTTGTCTTTCCATCAGGTGGCTGGTAAGGATTTTTCTTCTCACATCCAGATGGTTTCTCTCATAGAACAATCATCTCTAGGGCTGCAGTCTAGTCTTCCAGAACAGGTGGTTCCTTCTGCATCATAGGATTCTGCTTTGGGTAGGCCTCCTGGTTTGAACATTGGTGGACACCACAAAGGTTCTCACCACCCAGAAGGAATGAGAATCCTTCCTGCATCAGGGTCTGTAGTCTGGTTTGTGTGCTGGATGGTGCTGTGAGTACAAGTCTCTCTGACCTTGTGTTGCAGGTGAAGGTCGTTGAAGGACCCCGTGTTTCCCTGGACTGTCAGTTGGCAGAACACTCTAGTCTCTTGCAGAAGGTATCCTCTGACAGGAATAATAACTTAAGGGGACCTGAAGCTAGGTACTCCTACCTGATTCACAGACCCTTTAGGAAGGTCTTGAAGGAACTTTTCCTTGTTTTGCCTTCAGTAAGGCAAATTGTCTTTGCTGTACTGATAAGATTCCAGCTCCTTGCTCCATGGATGCTTTCCTGGATTGGGAACATTCCTACACTTCTGGCATGAGTTAAGGGATAGGCAAGTTTGTTCTTCAGCAGGATTCTTCCGGGGATACCCCACTGCTGGACCCTTCCCCACTCTCCATCCTGAAGGATCCTATTGTGTGCTTGCAGCTGCCGGTGGGAAGGAGAGGATGGACCTTGCTGCACTGCGGGGGTGGGGCAAACTGGGGGGGGGGGCCTGGGCATGTTCATGAGGGAAGTAAGGATTTGATCCCCTATCATTCAGCAGGATTTCTGGCTCCCAGGTGTCTTTCATACAGGTAACAAGCTGAGATTAGAAGCAGTCTCTTAAAGGGAGTGCTGCTAATCTCATTGTGTTACCTGTATAAAAGACACCTGTCCACAGGAGCAATCAAACCATCAGATTCCAAACTCTCCACCATGGCAAAGACCAAAGAGCTGTCCAAGGATGTCAGGGACAAGATTGTAGACCTACACAAGGCTGGACTGGGCTACCAAACTATGGCCAAGCAGCTTGGTGAGAAGGTGACAACAGTTGGTGCAATCATTCACAAATGGAAGAAACACAAAACAAGTGTCAGTCTCCCTAGGTCTGGTGCACCATGCAAGATCTCACCTCGTGGAGTGTCAATGATCATGAGAACAGTGAGGAATCATCCCAGAACTACACGTGAGGATCTTGTCAATGATCTCCAGGCAGCTGGGACCACAGTCACCAAGAAAACAATTGGTAACACACTACGCCGACAAGGACTGAAATCCTGCAGTGCCCGCACGGTCCCTCTGCTCAAGAAAGCCCATGTCCAGGCCCGTCTGAAGTCTGCCACTGAACATCTGAATGATGCAGAGGAGGACTGGTGGGAAGTGTTGTGGTCAGATGAGACCAAAATCCAGCTCTTTGGCATCAACTCAACTCGCCGTGTTTGGAGGAGGAGGAATGCTGCCTATGACCCCAAGAACACCATCCCAACTGTAAAACATGGTGGTGGAAACATTCTGCTTTGGGGGTGTTTTTCTGCTAAGGGGACAGGACAACTGCACCGCATCAAAGGGACGATGGACGGGGCAATGTACCCTCAAATCTTGGGTGAGAACCTTCTTCCCTCAGCCAGGGCATTGAAAATGGGTGGTGGATGGGTGTTCCAGCATGACAATGACCCAAAACACACGGCCAAGGCAACAAAGGAGCGGCTCAAGAAGAAGCACATTAAGGTCCTGGAGTGGCCTAGCCAGTCTCCAGACCTTCATCCGATTGAAAATCTGTGGAGGGAGCTGAAAGTTCGAGTTGCCAAACATCAGCCACCAAACCTTAATGACTTGGAGAGGATCTGCCAAGAGGAGTGGGCCAAAATCCTTCCTGAGGTGTGCGAACCTGGGGGCCAACTCCAGGAAACGTCTGACCTCTGTGATTGCCAACAAGGAATTGGCCACCAAGTACTAAGTCATGTTTTGTGAAGGGGATCAAATCCTTCTTTCCCTCATGAACATGCAGATCCGTCATCATTTGTTAGACGCATTTCTGCTGAATTTGTTGTTGTATTCTGTCTCTCAGTGTTACACCGAACATTCCATTGTTAGACCGATCATTTCTGTGTGAGGGGCGAACATTCCATTGTTAGACCGATCATTTCTGTGTGAGGGGCGAACATTCCATTGTTAGACCGATCGTTTCTGTGTGAGGGGCGAACATTCCATTGTTAGACCGATCATTTCTGTGTGAGGGGCGAACATTCAGCATCAGAGGGGAGCAAATACACATTTCCTGTATATACTGTATGTTGAAATGCGTTTTTTATATATTACAAAATATATAAAAAGTATTTTTACAAATATTTTTCATATATTTTGTAATATATAAAAAAAACTATTTCAACATACATTGTATATGTGTATGTATGTGTATGTATGTATATATATATATATATATATATATATATAAATTTATTTTGAAATTATTGAATATGGCCAAAATTGTAGCATTTCAAATATATGTTAACCCCCTTCCAGTCCGGACACTTTCCCCCCCTTCCAGTCCGGACACTTTCCCCCCCTTCCAGTCCGGACACTTTCCCCCCTTCCAGTCCGGACACTTTCACCCCCTTCCAGTCCGGACACTTTCCCCCCCTTCCAGTCGGGACACTTTCCCCCCCTTCCAGTCCGGACACTTTCCCCCCCCTTCCAGTCCGGACACTTTCCCCCCCTTCCAGTCCGGACACTTTCCCCCCCTTCCAGTCCGGACACTTTCCCCCCCTTCCAGTCCAGACACTTTCCCCCCAGGCCAATTTTCAGCTTTCAGCTCTATCACACTTTGAATGACAATTGCGCGGTCATGCAACACTGTACCCAAATGAAATTTTTAGCATTTTTTTGAGACAGATAAAGCTTTATTTTGGTGGTATTTATTCACCGCTGGGATTTTTTTTTTTTTTTTGCTATGTAAATAAAAAAGTTTAAAAATTTTGAAAAATAGTGTTTTTCTTATAAAATTTTGCAAATAAATAATATTTCATCATAAATCTTGGCCAAAATTTATTCCGTTATCTTTTTAGTAAAAAAAAAATAACCCAAATTAGTTTATAACCACAAATTATAATTTTCTTTTTTTTTTTTACTTTTTTTTTTTTCTATATTATTAATGTTTTTTTTTTACATACTGTCACCCTAGCAGTACACTATCACCATGGTGACACTGTACTACTTGTGGGGGGTGATGAAGATTTTTTTTTTTTTTTACACTGATTGCTTTTACACCCATAAAGGCTGTAAAAGCAATAATTTCTCCTTCTCTCTGTCTGCATTTCTGCAGCCATTGAGAAATACTGTGTGAGCTGTGATTGGTCACAGCTTGTCACATGGTACAAGGCTGTTGTGAATGGCCCTGTACCATGTGATCTCTGTGATCATTCGCAGATTTCACACGTAGTAAGCAATGATGTCACAAGTGACATCTTGCTTACTACTTTGCATGTGATCACTGATTGGCCAATCAGTGATCACATGATCGGGACCTCGCACAGAGGTCCATTACATCTATCTGTGTTCCACTGTGTCTGGATCGCGGTGCGCACCTTCCCGGGGAGCACAGAGGTCCCGTCCGACGATTGGTGTTCCACTGTGTCCAGGGAGCACGACCAAGCAGGGGGCGGGGAGGTTGTTTATAAACGGCCACCCGGCCCTGCGCTGCCACCGTCCGACCGTTTATATACATGGGCCGGATGGGAGGTGGTTAATATATTTGGGAAGAATATTTTTCAAATATATTTTTCAAATATATTTCTCTTCCATGTGGGATTGTACGCCCCTTGAGGGCGGGGACTGGTGTGAATGTACAATATATATGTAAAGCGCGGGGTAAATTGATGGAGCTATATAAGTACCTGAAATAAATAAATAATAAGATGCGGCTGAACGACGTGGTACAGGGGAGGGAGGGGGGGGGGAACCCTGGGATCTCTCCTCTTTTAGACGTTCGCTTTTCCTTTTCTCATGCTTTCCGGTGTCCTGGCAGATGAAAGCTTCGTCTCCTACAGTAAGTTCACGCTGGGAATCAGGTATGTTAATTCTTACCAGCGACGTGAATGGCTGGCGGAGCCGGACTCGCAGTAAAGCATTCCGGGGGGCGTTTATGGCGCACATCTGCGCAGCACGTGGTCCTGCGTCTGTGAGATGCCGCGGAGATGACAGGCCTCGCAGTTTATCTGTAAATGATCACCAGACCTCAGTGATGCACCAATCTCATTCCAAGGGATGGGCTCAGTCCCAACATCCCACCATCGGGAAACGACGGCCGCCATATTCCCTTCCACCGCCAGGGGGACGCCAGGAGACGTCGCAGAGAATTCTTGGAATAACATGAAAAGATGACTGGGAACAATTAGGTGCAATTTTCAGCCATAAAATGCTGTGGATGGAACTGGGTGAATGGAAAATCGCACACAGGGCGACGCAGCCTTCTACGGGGACGTTTGTTTCCCCCTGAAGTCATGAGTGGGGGAGGGGAATCATACCTTAGGCTCAGGCACATGGCGTTGGCCACTCATAGTCGCCTCCTTGTTGTTTTTGCTCGGCATTCCCTGCCTGCTGCTGACGGGATTCACATTTTAAAAAAAGACTTCAAATAGAAATGTATATTATAAATAAAATATTACACTGACATTCAAGTGTCACTAAACCCGCCGCAGTACAATCAGTCTGTAGATGCGGCAAAGCAATCACTGCGGAACCTAAGGGGTTAATCCTCCGCCTTGTGTAAAAAGGCTGTTTGATCCTGTCTCCTCTGATCCTCCCCTTCTTCCAGTGTCCCCCTCTTATCTCCTTGGTAAGACATATTGTGCACATGCTCAGTTTGATGTGTATTGCTAGAGAGGTTTTTTTTTTTTGGGTGTGCATGTGATTAGCACAGGGCCAATCACCACTGTCCAGACCAGGGGTGGACTGACAACTCATGGGGCCCCCCGGGCAATAGGGGATCATGGGGCCCCTGTGTCCTTGCCCAAACTCAAAAAAGCCTATGAAAAAGGTACCAGGGGCATCTCATGGGGCCCCCTACTGACCCCGGGCCCTCGGGCAGTGCCGGAGTTTCCAAATGGTCAGTCCGCCCCTGGCCACGCCCACGGTGCTTTTTAACTGGGGGTGCCTGCAGTTCAATGAGGCCGACTCTGCAAATGCATTCAATTGTGGCACAGTGATGTGGCTTTATAGGGTGAGGATGCTTCCTCCCTGCCAGTCAACTGCCCTCTGAAAAGCAATCAGAACATGGATCGCGGTTCGGAGAGCACCACACTCCACTGCGAACACTTAATCTGTGCGTGGTCTTGCAGCGGAGATAGATGCAGCATAGAAGAGGACATCATGGAGGCGATGGCAGTGGAGGGTGTTGGGTGGTAACAGGAGTTTCCTTTGTTCCTGTGGTCCCAGGAGACGATCCCAGGAGACGATCCCAGGAGACGATCCCAGGAGACGATCTCAAGAGACGATCCCCGGAGATGATCCCAGGAGACGATCTCAAGAGACGATCCCAGGAGACGATCCCAGGAGACGATCCCAGGAGACGATCCCAGGAGACGATCTCAAGAGACGATCCCAGGAGACGATCTCAAGAGACTATCCCAGGAGACCATCCCAGGAGACCATCCCAAGAGAGGATCCTAGGAGACCATCCCAAGAGACGATCCCAGGAGACCATCCCAGGAGACCACCCCAGGAGACCATCCCAAGAGACCATCCCAGGAGACGATCCCAAGAGACCATCCCCGGAGACGATCCCAGGAGAGAGTCCCAGGAGACCATCCCAGGAGACTATCCCAAGAGACGTGTCATCTACTCACGTCTTCACACCTCTCCATCTGTCCAAATGGTTAAAAGGAAAATCTTCTGTTTTGTTGCCTCTTTTATCGGCTGCCCAAGACTCAACCACAGAACCACATCAATCAATCCACCCCCGGCCCCCATAACCCCCAGAATTATGACAGCTGCGATCTGACCGGCAGCCATAAATATCACCTCTCCTGTATTCATTATGTAACCCCCTGTGATGTCATTGGCCATGGCGACCCTCATAGCCGAAGAAAGCTTCTGACACTTTAAGGACATCTGTTAGGAAACAAACACGGCTTTGTGAGAAACCTTAAAGAGTAACTCCACTTTGGTTGAGAAAAACAAAAACTCCCCTCTGGGTGATCTACACTATATTGCCATAAGTATTGGCCCCGCCCTCCCAATCATGTGATTCAGGTGTTCCAATCCCCTCCAAATCATATGATTCAGGTGTTCCAATCCCCTCCATATCACGTGATTCAGGTGTTCCAATCCCCTCCCAATCATGTGATTCAGGTGTTCCAATCCCCTCCCAATCATGTGATTCAGGTATTCCAATCCCCTCCCAATCATGTGATTCAGGTGTTCCAATCCCCTCCATATCATGTGATTCAGATGTTCCAATCCCCTCCATATCATGTGATTCAGGTGTTCCAATCCCCTCCATGGACACAGGTGTATACAATCAAGCCCCTAGGCATGCAGACTGCTTCTACAAAACATTGGTGAAAGAATGGGTCGCTCTCAGGAGCTCAGTGACTCCAAGCGTGGTCCCGTGATAGGTGGCCACCTGGGCAATAAGTCCATCCGTGACATTTCCTGGCTACTAAATGTTCCACGCTCAACTGTTAGTGGGATTATAACAAAGTGGAAGCAACTGGGAACAACAGCCACTCAGCCACCAAGTGGTAGCCACGTCACATGACAGGGCAGGGTCAGCGCATGCTGAAGCGCACAGTGCGCAGAAGTCACCAACTGTCTGCAGAGTCAATAGCTAAAGACCTCCAAACTTGGTGTGGCCTTCAGATGAGCCCAACAACAGAGCGTAGAGAGCTTCATGGAATGGGTTTCCATGGCTGAGCAGCTGCATCCAAGCCTTCCATCACCAAGTGCAATGCAAAGCGTCAGATGCCTTGGTGTAAAGCAAGCCGCCACTGGACTCTAGAGCAGTGGAGACGTGTTCTCTGGAGTGACCAATCACGCTTCTCTGTCTGGCAATCCAATGGACGTGTCTGGGTTTGGCGGTTGCCAGGAGAACGGTACTTGCCTGACTGCATTGTGCCAAGAGTAAAGTTTGGTGGAGGGGGGATTATGGTGTGGGGTTGTTTTTCAGGGATTGGGCTTGGCCCCCTAGTTCCAGTGAAGGGAACTCTTAAGGCGACATTTTGGACACTTTCATGCTCCCAACTTTGTGGGAAGAGTTTGGGGATGGCCCCTTCCTGTTCCAACATGACTGCCCACCAGTGGACAAAGCAAGGTCCATAAAGACATGGAGGAGCCAGTTTGGGGTGGAGGAACTTGACTGTCCTGCACAGAGTCCTGACCTCAACCCCATAGAACACCTTTGGGATGAATTAGAGCGGAGACTGTGAGCCAGGCCTCCTCCCCCGACATCAGTGCCTGACCTGACAAATGTGCTTCTGGAAGAATGGTCCAACCTTCCCATAGACACCCTCCTAAACCTTGTGGACGGCCTTCCCAGAAGAGTTGAAGCTGTTATAGGTGCAAAGGGCGGGGCCAACTCAATATTGAACCCTACGGACTAAGACTGGGGGGCCATTAAAGGTCATGTGTGTGGGAAGGGCGGGGCCAACTCAATATTGAACCCTACGGACTGAGACTGGGGGGCCATTAAAGGTCATGTGCGTGGAAAGGGCGGGGCCAACTCGATATTGAACCCTACGGACTAAGACTGGGAGGCCATTAAAGGTCATGTGTGTGGAAAGGCCGGCAGGACAATACTTGGGGGTAATATAGTGTATGTATGTAACAAACGTTGTAGCAGATTCCTGTTTCTGCTTCGATGAAAACGCGGTTTGTTGTGTGTAAAGTGAACCAGGAGTGACTTCTTCATTATCAATCAGCTTGCTGAGTAAAGCACGCCATATATGGGTCAAATTCCGAACGATTTTTCAATCGAAAATCAAAAACGTCCTTTGTTCTGTAAGCTGACGGTGCCACCAATGATTTCGAAAATTGGTCGTTTTTCAAACATTTTCCAACATGTCCGATAAACAAAATAGGGAGGAACCACGAAAATCGGCCGGTGCCATCGCCCCACTAGCAGAGCAAAAATCGTCCGATTATTCTTAGGTCTGATTTTCAAACAAAAGATCGTTGAGAAATCGACCCGTGTATGGCCGGACTTAAAGGAGGGTTATTACCCAGCTCAGGATTTTTCTTGTTTCTTTTTTTACCATCTGTGTCCCATTGTGGAGATTTCCCTTCACTTCCTGTCCCCATAGCCATACAGGAAAATTATTCTCTAAGTAGAACTAAAAGCTAAATGTTTTTTCTGATTGGATGGAGTGGGGGAGGGTTATACCCAGGGGCAGACTGGCAACTCATGGGGCCCCCGGGCCCACACTCAAACCACACCCAAAAAAGCCTATGAAAGGTACCAAGGGCATCTCATGGGGCCCCCTACTGACCCCGGGCCCTCGGGCTTTGGGAATGGTCAGTCCGCCCCTGGTTATAACTCCTGTCAGGTATTTTGCACCCCATTGGGGAGATTTCCCTTCACTTCCTGTCCCGTGGCCAAAACAGGAAGTGAGAGGAAATCCCTCCAAAGTGAAGGAATCCCTGGTTGTCATCAGAACTAGGGTCCCCATTGGGAGATTTCCCCTCTAATCCTGTTCTGGGGACAACCCAAAATTTGGGATTTTCTTTGTATTTTCAATGATCATGGTAAACGGGACAAACAGAAAGGGGAATGTCCCTGACGGGGCCACAGACAGCAATAAAAACTGACAGGGGGCCTAATCCCCCCCACTCCATCCAAAAGTAAAAAAAAAATGTTTTGCCTCTAGTTATACTTTAACCCATTGGGAGAATCTCACCATAAATGACATTGTTGTTGCAGGGGATGCCCAAAATCTGGTTTGTATCTCGGGGAAAATCAGTGAGCCAATCACACAAGCAGGAAATGACATATCTGTGTGGGGTGTGTGTGTGTGTGTGTGTGTGTGGGGGGGGGGGGGTGCTCCATATACCATCTGTGTACAGAGCGCCTCCAGGTGGCCAGAAAATGAGCAGATTGAGGAGGAAAGGTTGATTTTAGTAACATTCAGTTAATGACATTACATTTGGCTCTTGTAGCAATCAGATACAGCACGTTACATTGTTTTATTTATCTGTTATTATTTTCCCACGAAGGCGGAGTTACCCTTTAACCCCTTGCCTACCGGGCACTTCTACCCCCTTCCTGCCTACCGGGCACTTCTACCCCCTTCCTGCCTACAGGGCACTTCTACCCCTTCCTGCCTACCGGGCACTTCTACCCCCTTCCTGCCTACCGGACACTTCTACCCCCTTCCTGCCTACAGGGCACTTCTACCCCCTTCCTGCCTACCGGACACTTCTACCCCCTTCCTGCCTACCGGGCACTTCTACCCCCTTCCTGCCTACAGAGTACTTCTACCCCCTTCCTGCCTACCGGACACTTCTACCCCCTTCCTGCCTACCGGACACTTCTACCCCCTTCCTGCCTACCGGGCACTTCTACCTCCTTCCTGCCTACAGAGTACTTCTACCCCCTTCCTGCCTACCGGGCACTTCTACCCCCTTCCTGCCTACCGGGCACTTCTACCCCCTTCCTGCCTACAGGGCACTTCTACCCCCTTCCTGCCTACAGGGCACTTCTACCCCCTTCCTGCCTATCGGGCACTTCTACCCCCTTCCTGCCTACCGGGCACTTCTACCCCCTTCCTGCCTACAGGGCACTTCTACCCGCTTCCTGCCTACCGGGCACTTCTACCCCCTTCCTGCCTATTGGGCACTTCTACCCCCTTCCTGCCTACCGGGCACTTCTACCCCCTTCCTGCCTACCGGGCACTTCTACCCCCTTCCTGCCTACAGGGCACTTCTACCCCTTTCCTGCCTACCGAGTACTTCTACCCCCTTCCTGCCCACTGGGCACTTCTACCCCTTCCTGCCTACAGGGCACTTCTACCCCCTTCCTGCCTACCGAGCACTTCTACCCCCTTCCTGCCCACTGGGCACTTCTACCCCCTTCCTGCCTACAGGGCACTTCTACCCCCTTCCTGCCTACCGAGCACTTCTACCCCCTTCCTGCCTACAGGACACTTCTACCCCCTTCCTGCCTACAGGACACTTCTACCCCCTTCCTGTCTGCCGGGCACTTCTACCCCCTTCCTGCCTACAGGGCACTTCTACCCCCTTCCTGGCTACCGGGCACTTCTACCCCCTTCCTGCCTACCGGGCACTTCTACCCCTTTCCTGCCTACCGGGCACTTCTACCCCCTTCCTGCCCGCCGAGCACTTCTACCCCCTTCCTGCCTACAGGACACTTCTACCCCCTTCCTGCCTACAGGACACTTCTACCCCCATCCTGTCTGCCGGGCACTTCTACCCCCTTCCTGTCTACAGGACACTTCTACCCCCTTCCTGCCTACAGGGCACTTCTACCCCTTTCCTGCCTACCGAGTACTTCTACCCCTTTCCTGCCTACCGGGCACTTCTACCCCCTTCCTGCCCGCCGACCACTTCTACCCCCTTCCTGCCTACAGGACACTTCTACCCCCTTCCTGTCTACAGGACACTTCTACCCCCTTCCTGCCTACAGGGCACTTCTACCCCTTTCCTGCCTACCGAGTACTTCTACCCCCTTCCTGCCCGCCGACCACTTCTACCCCCTTTCCTGCCTACCGGGCACTTCTACCCCCTTCCTGCCCGCCGACCACTTCTACCCCCTTCCTGCCTACAGGACACTTCTACCCCCATCCTGTCTGCCGGGCACATCTACCCGTCATGCAACACTGTACCCGTATGACATTTTTATTATTTTTTATCACACACATAGAGCTTTCTTTTGGTGGTATTTACTCCCCGCTGGGGGTTTTACTTTTTGCGCTATAAACAAAAAAAGAGCAAAAAATTGGAAATAAAAAAGTTTCTTTGTTTCTATTATAAAATATTGCAAACAGGTAATTTTTATCCTTCACTGATGTGTGTTGATGAGACTGCACTGATGGGCACTGATAGGCGGCACTGATAGGCGGCACTGATAGGCGGCACTGGTGAGCACTGATAGGCGGCACTGATGGGCACTGATAGGCAGCACTGATAGGCAGCGCTAATGAGGCGGCACTGATGGGCACTGACAGGCGGCACTGATAGGAAGCGCCAGGGGCAGACTGACAACTCATGGGGCCCCCGGGCAATAGGAGATCATGGGGCCCCTGTGTCCTTGCCAAACTCAAAAAAGCCTATGAAAAAGGTACCAGGGGCATCTCATGGGGCCCCCTACTGACCCCGGGCAGTGCCCGAGTTTCCAAATGGTCAGTCCACCCCTGGGCAGCGCTGAGGTGGCACGGATAGGCGGCACTAACAGGTGGCACTGCTAGGCACTGACTGGCGGCACTGCTGGGTTGTACTGATGGGCACAGGTGGGTGGCACTACTGGGCACAGATGGGAACTGGTGGGCACTTGTGGGCAGAACTGGTGGGCGGCACTGCTGGGTTGTACTGATGGGCACAGGTGGGCGGCACTGCTGGGTTGTACTGATGGGCACAGGTGGGTGGCACTGCTGGGTTGTACTGATGGGCACAGGTGGGCGGCACTGCTGGGTTGTACTGATGGGCACAGGTGGGCGGCACTGCTGGGTTGTACTGATGGGCACAGGTGGGCGGCACTGCTGGGTTGTACTGATGGGCACAGGTGGGTGGCACTGCTGGGTTGTACTGATGGGCACAGGTGGGTGGCACTGCTGGGTTGTACTGATGGGCACAGGTGGGCGGCACTGCTGGGTTGTACTGATGGGCACAGGTGGGCGGCACTGCTGGGTTGTACTGATGGGCACAGGTGGGCGGCACTGCTGGGTTGTACTGATGGGCACAGGTGGGTGGCACTGCTGGGTTGTACTGATGGGCACAGGTGGGTGGCACTGATGGGCACCGATCATCGGTGACATCACTCAGTCTAAAATAAGATATGTAATGAAAACCAAACGGACTCCATTATCATGTGGATGGGGGAGGGAAGGAAGAACATGCATTAAACTGCAGTTCATGTATGCATGCGTGTTCCTCTCGGAGGCCATTCTGCATGTAGACTCCTCCATGACACGGAGCGCTGTGACACGCGTGTCCTGCTGGGTGTGTGTTTGTCTTGCAGTGTTGATGTAGCAGACGTTTGGTTTACACAAGTTTTGCTCTGACCCTCCAGTCCATCTCCCAGCGCCCTGGGTGTGTTATTATAAGATGGGAGCCCCCCCTCTCTGGCGTCCCCCCCCTCCCCCATCCATGTGTGGTCTCCCTTCATCTGCTGTTTGTTTTACTAACCTTTATATAGAGGAAAGGGGGACATTTTATTCCATGAATGGAGCGCACTATTCCGTCCACAAACACGCCCCGGACTCCGACGTTCCCACATCACAATGAATCAGGGAGCAAACCCTAGCCAATCCTAGGTGACCACAGACCCCGGCCAATCCTAGGTGACCACAGACCCCGGCAAATCCTAGGTGACCACAGACCCCGGCAAATCCTAGGTGACCACAGACCCCGGCCAGTCCTAGGTGACCACAGACCCCGGCCAGTCCTAGGTGACCACAGACCCCGGCCAATCCTAGGTGACCACAGACTCCAGCCAATGATAGGTGACCACAGACCCCAGCCAATCCTAGGTGACCACAGACCCCAGCAAATCCTAGGTGACCACATACCCCGGCCAATCCTAGGTGACCACAGACTCCGGCCAATACTAGATGACCACAGACTCCGGCCAATACTAGGTGACCACAGACTCCAGCCAATCCTAGGTGACCACAGACTCCGGCAAATCCCAGGTGACCACATACCCCGGCCAATCCTAGGTGACCACAGACTCCAGCCAATCCTAGGTGACCACAGACTCCAGCAAATCCTAGGTGACCACATACCCAGGCCAATCCTAGGTGACCACAGACTCCGGCCAATACTAGGTGACCACAGATTCCGGCCATTCCTAGGTGACCACAGACCCCGGCCAATCCTAGGTGACCACAGACCCCGGCCAATCCTAGGTGACCACAGACCCCAGCAAATCCAAGGTGACCACATACCACAGCCAATCCTAGGTGACCACATACCCCGGCCAGACCTAGGTGACCACAGACCCCGGCCATTCCTAGGTGACCACAGACCCCTGCCAATGCTAGGTGACCACAGACTCCGGCCAATATTAGGTGACCACAGACTCCGGCCAATCCTAGGTAACCACAGACCCCAGCAAATCCTAGGTGACCACATACCCCAGCCAATCCTAGGTGACCACATACCCCGGCCAGACCTAGGTGACCACAGACCCCGGCCATTCCTAGGTGACCACGGACCCCGGCCAATGCTAGGTGACCACAGACTCCGGCCAATACTAAGTGACCACAGACTCCGGCCAGACCTAGGTGACCACAGACTCTAGCCAATCCTAGGTGACCACAGACCCCGGCCTGTCCTACATGACCAGAGATTCCGGCCAATTCTAGGTGACCACAGACCCTGGCCAATCCTAGGTGACCACAGACTCTTGCCAATCCTAGATGACCACAGACTCCAGCCAATCATAGGTGACCAGAGACCCCAGCTAATCCTATGTAACCACTGATCCCAGCCAATCCTAGGTGACCACAGACTACGGCCAATCCTAGGTGACCACAGACTCTGGCCCATCCTAGGTGACCACAGACCCCGGCCCATCCTATGTGACCACAGACCCCGGCCAATCCTAGGTGACCACAGACCCCGGCCATCCCTAGGTGACCACAGACCCCAGCCAGTCCTAGGTGACCACAGACCCCAGCCAATCCTAGGTGACCACAGACCCCAGCCCATCCTACGTGACCACAGACTCCGACCAATCCTAGGTGACCACAGACCCCAGCCAATCCTTGGTGACCACAGACCCCAGCCAATTCCGTGTGACCACAAACCCCGGCCAATCACATGTGAACACACAAACCCCGGCCAATCCTGCATGACCACAGACCCTGACCCGCCTTGTGTGACCACAGACCCTGGCCCGTCTTGCGTGACCACAGACCCCAGCCCGTCTTGTGTGACCACAGACCCCGGGCCATCTTGCGTGACCACAAACATTCTGTTTTTCACTCGTTTTGCATTTGGCTCGGGTCAGTGTCACTACTGGTAGCATGAGGCCATACCTGGACCCTACAGAGGTTGCACAGGCAGTCCAACTCCTCCAGGATGGCACATCAATACGTACCATTGCCAGAAGGTTTGCTGTGTCTCCCAGCACAGTCTCAAGAGCATGGAGGAGATTCCAGGAGATGAGAGCATGGAGGAGATTCCGGGAGACAGTCAGTTACTCTAGGAGAGCTGGACAGGGCCGTAGAAGGTCCTTAACCCATCAGCAGGACTGGTATCTGCTCCTTTGTACAAGGAGGAACAGGATGAACCCTGCCAGAGCCCTACAAAATGACCTCCAGCAGGCCATTGGTGTGAATGTCTCTGACCTAACAATCAGAAACAGACTACATGAGGGTGGCCTGAGGGCCCGACGTCCTCTAGTGGGCCCTGTGCTCACTGCCCAGCACCATAGAGCTCAATTGGTATTTGCCATTAAACACCAGAATTGACAGGTCCTCCAATTCTGTATAGACAGATAAACACACACTTAGAAATAATTGTAAACAGACATTTAAAATGTAATAAAACATAGATGGTGTCAGTAGGGCAGAAGACGTTGTCAGTAGGGCAGTGGATGGTGTCAGTAGAGCACTGGATGGTGTCAGTAGAGCAGTGGATGGTGTCAGTAGAGCACTGGATGGTGTCAGTAGAGCAGTGGATGGTGTCAGTAGAGCACTGGATGGTGTCAGTAGAGCAGTGGATGGTGTCAGTAGGGAAGTGGATGGTGTTAGTAGAGCAGTTGACGTTGTCAGTAGAGCAGTGGATGGTGTCAGTAAGACAAGACATTGTCAGTAGGGCAGTGAATGGTGTCAGTAGGGCAGTGGGTGGTGTCAGTAGAGCAGTGGATAGTGTCAGCAGGGCAGTAGATGGCATCAGTAGGGTAGAAGACATCAGTATGGCAGTGAATGGTGTCAATAGACCAGTGGATGGTGTCAGTAGGGCAGTGGATGGTGTCAGAAGAGCAGAGAATGGTGTCAGTAGGGCAGAAGACATTGTCAGTAGGGCAGTGGGTGGTGTCAGTAGAGCAGTGGACGGTGTCAGTAGGGCAGAAGACGTCAGTAAGGCAGTGGATGGTGTCAGTAGGGCAGTGGACGGTGTCAGTAGAGCAGAGGATGGTGTCAGTAGGGCAGTGGATGGTGTCAGTAGGGCAGAAAATGTCAGTAGGGCGGTGAATGGTGTCAGTAGGGCAGTGGGTGGTGTCAGTAGAGCAGAGTATGGTGTCAGTAGGGCAGTGGATGGTGTCAGTAGGGCAGTGGGTGGTGTCAGTAGAGCAGAGTATGGTGTCAGTAGGGTAGTGGATGGTGTCAGTAGAGCAGTGGACGGTGTCAGTAGAGCAGAGGATGGGGTCAGTAGGGCATTGGATGGTGTCTGCAGGTCAGTGGGTGGTGTCAGTAGAGCAGAGTATGGTGTCAGTAGGGTAGTGGATGGTGTCAGTAGAGCAGTGGACGGTGTCAGTAGAGCAGTGGACGGTGTCAGTAGAGCAGTGGACGGTGTCAGTAGGGCATTGGATGGTGTCTGTAGGTCAGTGGATGGGGTCAGTAGGGCAGTGGATGGTGTCACTAGTCTTTTTATTTTTATTGTTGTTTTTTTATTATTTTTTACAATTTTATTTCCTGGTGAGTTTACCATTCACTCAGAGGTGGATTGTGACACAATTGGAACAAATTGCTTCATCATATGGTAGTGGTGTCACCGATTTTTGCATGGATTATGTTAGGGACTTTATATATTTCTTGATATTTCACAGACGATTTCATTGTATTTGATCATTATATATATATATGGTTTATGCAATCTTTTTGGCGCTGCGCATTTATTTGAATTAATGATTAAGAAAAGCAAATGTACCGAGAAGCGGATTAGCGGGTTCTTTACTGCCAGAGCGGTAAGGGTGGGGAACTCCCTCCCACAGCTGGCCATGTCTGCGGGGAATGTTGATCATTTACTAAAAAAAACAACTCTTCGATGGGCATCTAAACGAGTGCAATATACAGGGATATTGGCAATGACACCGACATAAACACACACAGCTTGAGCTGGACTGGTGTCCCTATTCATCCTTACCAACCATGTAACAAAAAGTCAGCTATTGTGGGGGAACTCCGGACATGACGGGGCCACACCTAGAGAAGAATGTAATCAGCCTGTGGCTGGGAAAAAAAATGTCATAGTCTCCCTTATCTCACTGATCACCAGGGGCGGACTGACCATTTGGAAACTCGGGCGCTGCCCGAGGGCCCGGCATCAGTAGGGGGCCTCATGAGATACCACTGGTGACTTTTTCATAGGCTTTTTTGAGTTTGGGCAAGGACATAGGGGCCCCATGATCCCCTATTGCCCGGGGGCCCATGATCCCCTATTGCCCGGGGGCCCCATGAGTTGTCAGTCCGCCCCTGCTGATCACTTTAGTTTGCACTTGTACTAATAAAACACTAAAAACAAAACCCAAAATAAACACAACTTAAAAAAAAAGTTTAAATATTAATGACAGAAAACTAAAAATAAATAGAAAAATATCAGTTGAGGGGGAAAAGGGAAAAAAATAGTTAATTATGGCTGATAAGAGCATACTTCAGATTTATAATGGGTTAAAAAGGAACAATTTTGCTTTAACTGACCCCATATGCAGATGAATTAAACAATGTTACTTTGTATCTCTCTATCTCCCGCCTGATCGATGTTTATAAACAATGTTACTTTGTATCTCTCCATCTCCCGTCTGATCGATGTTTATAAACAATGTTACTTTGTATCTCTCCGTCTCCTGTCTGATCGATGTTTATAAACAATGTTACTTTGTATCTCCATCTCCCATCTGATCGATGTTTATAAACAATGTTACTTTTGTTCTATCTCCTGGCTGAAGAGTGTTTATAAACAATGTTACTTTGTATATCTCTATCTATTGTCTGATCGATGTTTATAAACAATGTTACTTTGTATCTCTCCATCTCCCGTCTGATCGATGTTTATAAACAATGTTACTTTGTATCTCTCCATCTCCCGTCTGATCGATGTTTATAAACAATGTTACTTTGTATCTCTCCATCTCCCGTCTGATCAATGTTTATAAACAATGTTACTTTGTATCTCTCTATCTCCTGTCTGATCAATGTTGATACACAATGTTACTTTGTATCTCTCCGTCTCCCGTCTGATTGATGTTTATAAAGAATGTTACTTTGTATCTCTCCGTCTCCCATCTGATCGATGTTTATAAACAATGTTACTTTGTATCTCTCCATCTCCCGTCTGATCGATGTTTATAAACAATGTTACTTTGTATCTCTCCATCTCCCGTCTGATCGATGTTTATAAACAATGTTACTTTGTATCTCTCCATCTCCCGTCTGATCAATGTTGATACACAATGTTACTTTGTATCTCTCTATCTCCTGTCTGATTGATGTTTATAAAGAATGTTACTTTGTATCTCTCCGTCTCCCATCTGATCGATGTTTATAAACAATGTTACTTTGTATCTCTCTATCTCCCGTCTGATTGATGTTTATAAAGAATGTTACTTTGTATCTCTATCTCCTGTCTGAACAGTGTTTATAAACAATGTTACTTTGTATCTCTCTATCTCCTGTCTGATTGATGTTTATAAAGAATGTTACTTTGTATCTCTCTATCTCCTGTCTGAACAGTGTTTATAAATGCTCCTCCTGCTATGAACAACCTCTTACGTTAGAGAACCAATAATTGCCCCTCTACTGTCCTCCATCAGCCGGGTGCCATATGGGATGATTGGTGGCCATGGCAGGATTTCCGTTCTGCGCCTCCTTAGACCCGGTTTCCTTTGCCGTTACCATCGCCTTTGTTGCCGCACAATTTTGCCAACCCCAATAAAAAAAAAGAAAAAAGCGTGTTGTGGATTCGATGGAAGCTTAATGTAACATTGTTATACTTTCCAACTTGTGTGAACAATAAAAAATGTAAAACATAATAGAACAAGATGCAGTCTGCCCCGCCCCCGCCCCCTCTCCAGGACTTCTACCAGTCAATGTCCCCGGCCATGCGATTGTACTGTGTATTCCTAGATTTGCTTCGTCTTCAGAACCGAAAATGAAAATCTAAAGAGAAACAATCTGAATGTTGTACTTAGAATGCCTGACTGCCAAGGATACAGGCTCAGAAATGACCACAGCAAGTCATAATTACATAGTCACTAGGAGCCCCGGAACCCCCGCCGGAGCCCATTCTGTGTGTTTCCTAAATATTTGTGTCCTGGCAAAATGTCAGCCTTCGGATTGGTCGTGTCCCCCTGTAATTACATCCCTGCATTGCACTCCAGACTGGATATACACTGCTAAAAATGATGAAAGGATCACTTTGAACAAACATCAGATCTGAAGCGCACAGTGCGCAGAAGTCGCCAACTGTCTGCAGAGTCAATAGCTAAAGACCTCCAAACTTGGTGTGGCCTTCAGATGAGCCCAACAACAGTGCGTAGAGAGCTTCATGGAATGGGTTTCCATGGCCGAGCAGCTGCATCCAAGTGCTTCCATCACCAAGTGCAATGCAAAGCGTCGGATGCCGTGGTGTAAAGCACACCGCCACTGGACTCTAGAGTAGTGGAGACGTGTTCTCTGGAGGGACCAATCACGCTTCTCTGTCTGGCAATCCGATGGGCGTGTCTGGGTTTGGCAGTTGCCAGGAGAACGGTACTTGCCTGACTGCATTGTGCCAAGTGTAAAGATTGGTGGAGGAGGGATTATGGTGTGGGGTTGTTTTTCAGGGGTTGGGCTTGGCCCCCTAGTTCCAGTGAAGGGAACACGAAAGGCAACATTTTGGACAATTTCATGCTCCCAACTTTGTGGGAAGAGTTTGGGGATGGCCCCTTCCTGTTCCAACATGACTGCGCACCAGTGCACAAAGCAAGGTCCATAAAGACATGGAGGAGCCAGTTTGGGGTGGAGGAACTTGACTGTCCTGCACAGAGTCCTGACCTCAACCCCATAGAACACCTTTGGGATGAATTAGAGCAGAGACTGCGAGCCAGGCCTCCTCCCCCGACATCAGTGCCTGACCTGACAAATGTGCTTCTGGAAGAATGGTCCAACCTTCCCATAGACACCCTCCTAAACCTTGTGGACGGCCTTCCCAGAAGAGTTGAAGCTGTTATAGGTGGAAAGGGCGGGGCCAACTCAATATTAAACCCTACGGACTAAGACTGGGAGGGGCCATTAAAGGTCATGTGCGTGGAAAGGGCGGGGCCAACTCAATATTGAACCCTACGGACTAAAGCCGGCCATAAACGGGTCAAATTCCAATCAATGGTGTTACCATCGAGTTACAAAAGCACAAAATTTCTAATTTTCTAAAGAAAATTAGTTCGGAATTTGACCCATGTGTGGCCTGCAGAAAGCCGGCCATATACGGGTCAAATTCCAAAAGAATTTTCTTTTGAAAATCTTTTCTAAGAATTTTTGTTGGATTTGCGCACCATTAGTGGGTCACAGAAATGGACGATTTTTGTGTGACCATAGAATTTGAGTGATCGGGCATGTTGGAAATTTTTTCAAAAATGAACAAATTTCAAATCAATGATGGGAGAATCGTGGAGAAATATAAAGCTGCGACCTGGAAAGAAAAGAAAATTCTTGGCCATGAAAATTATTTTCTGTAGCAACACGAGGAGAAACTGAAGGCTCGTTTGGTTGAATTTCAAAATCAATGATGGTGCCATCAGGTTACAAAACTCACTAAATGTTCGATTTTCCGAAGAAAAATTGTTCAGAATTCGACCCGCGTATGGCCTGCATAAGACGGATGCCATTAAAGTTCATGTGCGTGGAAAGGTGGGCGCCCCAATACTGCGAGCAACATAGTGTATTGAAAGGCATTTTTAATTTTTCTTTTATGTTTACTTTAACCCCTCGCCTACCGGACACTTTCACCCCTTCCAGTCCGGACACCCCCCCCCCCCCCCTTCCAGTCCGGACACTTTCCCCCCCTTCCAGTCCGGACACTTTCCCCCCCTTCCAGTCCGGACACTTTCACCCCTTCCAGTCCGGACACTTTCACCCCCTTCCAGTCCGGACACTTTCCCCCCCTTCCAGTCCAGACACTTTCACCCCCTTCCAGTCCGGACACTTTCACCCCCTTCCAGTCCGGACACTTTCCCCCCTTCCAGTCCGGACACTTTCCCCCCCTTCCAGTCCGGACACTTTCACCCCTTCCAGTCCGGACACCCCCCCCCCTTCCAGTCCGGACACTTTCACCCCTTCCAGTCCGGACACTTTCACCCCCTTCCAGTCCGGACACTTTACCCCCTTCCAGTCCGGACACTTTCCCCCCCTCCCAGTCCGGACACTTTCCCTCCCTTCCAGTCCGGACACTTTTACCCCCTTCCAGTCCGGACACTTTCACCCCCTTCCAGTCCAGACACTTTCACCCCCTTCCAGTCCGGACACTGTCCCCCCTTCCAGTTTGGACACTTTTACCCCCTTCCAGTCCGGACACTTTCCCCCCCTTCCAGTCCGGACACTTTCCCCCCCTTCCAGTCCGGACACTTTCCCCCCCTTCCAGTCCGGACACTTTCACCCCCTTCCAGTCCGAACACTTTCCCCCCCTTCCAGTCCGGACACTTTTACCCCCTTCCAGTCCGGACACTTTCCCCCCTTCCAGTCCGGACACTTTCACCCCCTTCCAGTCCGGACACTTTCCCCCCCTTCCAGTCCGGACACTTTCACCCCCTTCCAGTCCGGACACTTTTACCCCCTTCCAGTCCGGACACTTTCCCCCCCTTCCAGTCCGGACACTTTCCCCCCCTTCCAGTCCGGACACTTTCCCCCCCTTCCAGTCCGGACACTTTCCCCCCCTTCCAGTCCGGACACTTTTACCCCCTTCCAGTCCGGACACTTTCCCCCCCTCCCAGTCCGGACACTTTCCCTCCCTTCCAGTCCGGACACTTTTACCCCCTTCCAGTCCGGACACTTTCCCTCCCTTCCAGTCTGGACACTTTCACCCCCTTCCAGTTCGGACACTTTCACCCCCTTCCAGTCCAGGCCAATTTTCAGCTTTCAGCGCTATCACACTTTGAATGACAATTGCGCGGTCATGCAACACTGTACCCATATGAATTTTTTAGCATTTTTTTGAGACAGATAAAACTTGATTTTGGTGGTATTTATTCACCGCTGGGATTTTTATTTTTTTTGCTATGTAAATGAAAAAGTCCAAAAATTTTGAAAAAAAAGTGTTTTCTTATAAAATTTTGCAAATAAATAATATTTCATCATAAATCTCGGCCAAAATGTATTCCGTTATCTTTTCAGTAAAAAAAAAAAAAATAACCCAAATTAGTTTATAACCAAAAATTATAAATTTTAAACATTTTTTTTTACATTTTTTTTATTTATTTATATTATTTATTTATTTTTACATACTGTCACCCTAGCAGTGTGGGGTCACCATGGAGACTCTGTACTACTTGTGGGGGGTGATGAAAATTTTTTTTTTATTTACACTGATTGCTGTTACACCCATAAAGGCTGTAACATCAATCATTTCTCCTTCTCTCTGGCTGCATTCCTGCAGCCATTGAGAAATACTGTGAGAGCTGTGATTGGTGACAGCTTGTCACATGGTACAAGGATGTTGTGAATGGCCCTGTACCATGTGATCTCTGTGATCATTCACAGATTTCACACGTAGTAAGCAATGATGTCAGAAGTGAGTCCGGTGGTGTGAAGAGGCCGGTGATGTGAGGAGGTTTCCAGCCTCGCTGTAGACCGAACATTCGCTCCTCTGGGTCACTCGGAGCATCGAACACATTTATGAATCCAGAAAGCTGAGCGCCGGGAAAAGGTTTCATTCCTGATGAACCGCCGCTGACCCCGCCAGCCATCTGAGTGCTTTCCTTTCCTGTCCTTTCCTAATCGGAACATTTGTGTTTCCTGCCGACTTCCATGTTTCCTCTTTTCAGCTCCACTTGTGTCTTGTTCCTAGGAATAACCAAATGCTGAATTTCTGGCACATGAATCACGAGATGTGTGAGCGGTCCCTGCGCTGCATGAGGAGCCGATGAATCACGAGATGTGTGAGCAGTCCCTGCGCTGCATGAGGAGCCGATGAATCACGAGATGTGTGAGCGGTCCCTGCGCTGCATGAGGAGCCGATGAATCACAAGATGTGTGAGCGGTCCCTGCGCTGCATGAGGAGCCGATGAATCACGAGATGTGTGAGCGGTCCCTGCGCTGCATGAAGAGCCGATGAATCACGAGATCTGTGAGCGGTCCCTGCGCTGCATGAGGAGCGGATGAATCACGAGATGTGTGAGCGGTCCCTGCGCTGCATGAGGAGCCGATGAATCACAAGATGTGTGAGCGGTCCCTGCGCTGCATGAGGAGCCGATGAATCACGAGATGTGTTAGCGGTCCCTGCGCTGCATGAGGAGCCGATGAATCACGAGATGTGTGAGCGGTCCCTGCGCTGCATGAGGAGCCGATGAATCACGAGATGTGTGAGCGGTCCCTGCGCTGCATGAGGAGCCGATGAATCACGAGATGTGTGAGCGGTCCCTGCGCTGCATGAGCGGATGAATCACAAGATGTGTGAGCGGTCCCTGCGCTGCATGAGGAGTCGATGAATCACGAGATGTGTGAGCGGTCCCTGCGCTGCATGAGGAGCCGATGAATCACGAGATGTGTGAGCGGTCCCTGCGCTGCATGAGGAGCCGATGAATCACGAGATGTGTGAGCGGTCCCTGCGCTGCATGAGGAGCCGATGAATCACGAGATGTGTGAGCGGTCCCTGCGCTGCATGAGGAGCCGATGAATCACGAGATGTGTGAGCGGTCCCTGCGCTGCATGAGGAGCCGATGAATCACGAGATGTGTGAGCGGTCCCTGCGCTGCATGAGGAGCCGATGAATCACGAGATCTGTGAGCGGTCCCTGCGCTGCATGAGGAGCGGATGAATCACGAGATGTGTGAGCGGTCCCTGCGCTGCATGAGGAGCCGATGAATCACGAGATGTGTGAGCGGTCCCTGCGCTGCATGAGGTGCCGATGAATCACGAGATGTGTGAGCGGTCCCTGTGCTGCATGAGGAGCGGATGAATCACGAGATGTGTGAGCGGTCCCTGCGCTGCATGAGGAGTCGATGAATCACGAGATGTGTGAGCGGTCCCCGCGCTGCATGAGGAGCCGATGACTCACGAGATGTGTGAGCGGTCCCTGTGCTGCATGAGGAGCCGATGAATCACGAGATGTGTGAGCGGTCCCTGCGCTGCATGAGGAGCCGATGAATCACGAGATGTGTGAGCGGTCCCTGCGCTGCATGAGGAGCCGATGAATCACAAGATGTGTGAGCGGTCCCTGCGCTGCATGAGCGGATGAATCACAAGATGTGTGAGCGGTCCCTGCGCTGCATGAGGAGCCGATGAATCACAAGATGTGTGAGCGGTCCCTGCGCTGCATGAGGAGCCGATGAATCACGAGATGTGTGAGCGGTCCCTGCGCTGCATGAGGAGCCGATGAATCACGAGATGTGTAAGCGGTCCCTGCGCTGCATGAGGAGCGGATGAATCACGAGATGTGTGAGCGGTCCCTGCGCTGCATGAGGAGCGGATGAATCACGAGATGTGTGAGCGGTCCCTGCGCTGCATGAGGAGCAGATGAATCACAAGATGCGTGAGTGGTCCCTGCGCTGCATGAGGAGCGGATGAATCACGAGATGTGTGAGCGGTCCCTGCGCTGCATGAGGAGCAGATGAATCACAAGATGCGTGAGTGGTCCCTGCGCTGCATGAGGAGCCGATGAATCACGAGATGTGTGAGCGGTCCCTGCGCTGCATGAGGAGCCGATGAATCACAAGATGTGTGAGCAGTCCCTGCACTGCATGAGGAGCCGATGAATCACGAGATGTGTGAGCGGTCCCTGCGCTGCATGAGGAGTCGATGAATCACGAGATGTGTGAGTGGTCCCTGCGCTGCATGAGGAGCCGATGAATCACAAGATGTGTGAGCGGTCCCTGCGCTGCATGAGGAGTCGATGAATCACGAGATGGGTGAGTGGTCCCTGCGCTGCATGAGGAGTCGATGAATCACGAGATGTGTGAGTGGTCCCTGCGCTGCATGAGGAGCCGATGAATCACGAGATGTGTGAGTGGTCCCTGCGCTGCATGAGGAGCGGATGAATCACGAGATGTGTGAGCGGTCCCTGCGCTGCATGAGCGGATGAATCACAAGATGTGTGAGCGGTCCCTGCACTGCATGAGGAGCCGATGAATCACGAGATGTGTGAGCAGTCCCTGTGCTGCATGAGCGGATGAATCACGAGATGTGTGAGCGGTCCCTGCGCTGCATGAAGAGAGGATGAATCACAAGATGTGTGAACAGTCCCTGCGTGCATGAGGAGCGGATGAATCACGTGATGTATGAGCGGTCCCTGCGCTGCATGAGGAGCCGATGAATCACGAGATGTGTGAGCGGTCCCTGCGCTGCATGAGGAGCTGATGAATCACGAGATGTGTGAGCGGTCCCTGCGCTGCATGAGGAGTCGATGAATCACGAGAAGTGTGAGCGGTCCCTGCGCTGCATGAGGAGCCGATAAATCACGAGATGTGTGAGTGGTCCCTGCGCTGCATGAGGAGCCGATGAATCACGAGATGTGTGAGCGGTCCCTGCGCTGCATGAGCGGATGAATCACAAGATGTGTGAGCGGTCCCTGCGCTGCATGAGGATCCGATGAATCACAAGATGTGTGAGCGGTCCCTGCGCTGCATGAGGAGCCGATGAATCACAAGATGTGTGAGCGGTCCCTGCGCTGCATGAGGAGCCGATGAATCACGAGATGTGTAAGCGGTCCCTGCGCTGCATGAGGAGCGGATGAATCACGAGATGTGTGAGCGGTCCCTGCGCTGCATGAGGAGCGGATGAATCACGAGATGTGTGAGCGGTCCCTGCGCTGCATGAGGAGCGGATGAATCACAAGATGTGTGAGCGGTCCCTGCACTGCATGAGCGGATGAATCACAAGATGTGTGAGCGGTCCCTGCACTGCATGAGCGGATGAATCACGAGATGTGTGAGCGGTCCCTGCGCTGCATGAGGAGTCGATGAATCACGAGATGTGTGAGTGGTCCCTGCGCTGCATGAGGAGCCGATGAATCACGAGATGTGTGAGCGGTCCCTGCGCTGCATGAGGAGCGGATGAATCACAAGATGTGTGAGCGGTCCCTGCGCTGCATGAGGAGTCGATGAATCACGAGATGTGTGAGTGGTCCCTGCGCTGCATGAGGAGCCGATGAATCACAAGATGTGTGAGCGGTCCCTGCGCTGCATGAGGAGCCGATGAATCACAAGATGTGCGAGCGGTCCCTGCGCTGCATGAGGAGCAGATGAATCACAAGATGCGTGAGCGGTCCCTGCGCTGCATGAGGAGCAGATGAATCACGAGATGTGTGAGCGGTCCCTGCGCTGCATGAGGAGCCGATGAATCACAAGATGTGTGAGCGGTCCCTGCACTGCATGAGGAGCCGATGAATCACGAGATGTTTGAGCGGTCCCTGCGCTGCATGAGGAGTCAATGAATCACAAGATGTGTGAGCGGTCCCTGCGCTGCATGAGGAGCAGATGAATCACAAGATGTGTGAGCGGTCCCTGCGCTGCATGAGGAGTCAATGAATCACAAGATGTGTGAGCGGTCCCTGCACTGCATGAGGAGCCGATGAATCACAAGATGTGTGAGCGTTCCCTGCGCTGCATGAGGAGTCGATGAATCACGAGATGTGTGAGCGGTCCCTGCGCTGCATGAGGAGTCGATGAATCACGAGATGTGTGAGTGGTCCCTGCGCTGCATGAGGAGCCGATGAATCACAAGATGTGTGAGCGGTCCCTGCGCTGCATGAGGAGTCGATGAATCACGAGATGTGTGAGTGGTCCCTGCACTGCATGAGGAGCCGATGAATCACGAGATGTGTGAGTGGTCCCTGCGCTGCATGAGGAGCGGATGAATCACGAGATGTGTGAGCGGTCCCTGCCCTGCATGAGGAGTCGATGAATCACGAGATGTGTGAGTGGTCCCTGCGCTGCATGAGGAGTCGATGAATCACGAGATGTGTGAGTGGTCCCTGCACTGCATGAGGAGCCGATGAATCACGAGATGTGTGAGTGGTCCCTGCGCTGCATGAGGAGCGGATGAATCACGAGATGTGTGAGCGGTCCCTGCGCTGCATGAGGAGTCGATGAATCACGAGATGTGTGAGTGGTCCCTGCGCTGCATGAGGAGTCGATGAATCACGAGATGTGTGAGCGGTCCCTGCGCTGCATGAGGAGTCGATGAATCACGAGATGTGTAAGCGGTCCCTGCGCTGCATGAGGACTCGATGAATCACGAGATGTGTGAGCGGTCCCTGCGCTGCATGAGCGGATGAATCACGAGATGTGTGAGCGGTCCCTGCACTGCATGAGGAGCCTATGAATCACAAGATGTGTGAGCGGTCCCTGCGCTGCATGAGGAGTCGATGAATCACAGGATGCGTGAGCGGTCCCTGCGCTGCATGAGGAGTCAATGAATCACGAGATGTGTGAGCGGTCCCTGTGCTGCATGAGGAGTCAATGAATCACGAGATGTGTGAGCAGTCCCTGCGCTGCATGAGGAGTCAATGAATCACGAGATGTGTAAGCGGTCCCTGTGCTGCATGAGGAGTCAATGAATCACAAAATGTGTGAGCGGTCCCCGCGCTGCATGAGGAGTCGATGAATCACAAGATGTGTGAGCGGTCCCTGAGCTGCATGAGGAGCCGATGAATCACGAGATGTGTGAGCGGTCCCTGCGCTGCATGAGGAGCGGATGAATCACAAGATGTGTGAGCAGTCCCTGCGCTGCATGAGGACTCGATGAATCACAAGATGTGTGAGCGGTCCCTGCACTGCATGAGGAGCCGATGAATCACGAGATGTGTGAGCGGTCCCTGCCCTGCATGAGGAGCCGATGAATCACAAGATGTGTGAGCGGTCCCTGCGCTGCATGAGGAGCCGATGAATCATGAGATGTGTGAGCGGTCCCTGCCCTGCATGAGGAGTCGATGTTCCTCCACCACGAGACATGCCCATGTTAGGTGTGATAGGCTGGCTCTATCATCTCCATTCACTGTAATTGTATCAATCAGGAGGACCCTCACACTGCAGAGATGATGGAACATCTACAGGAGATCGTACAATCAGATTGTAGAGTGTATGGTCACCTCCACAAGGCAAGAAAGACCTCATGACCATGAATCTGGCCAAGAGCCCCAAGGAGGTTGATGGAGAATTGACTAAAATAATCGGTTCATATGGCTGGAGGCATCATGGAGGGCTCTACAACCTTCACATTGTGTGATTCTGACATCCATCAGAAGACAGGACATCCAGGATAACTGCTCCATCATCCATCAGAAGACAGGACATCCAGGATAACTGCTCCGTCATCCATCAGAAGACAGGACATCCAGAATAACTGCTCCGTCATCCATCAGAAGACAAGACATCAAGGATAACTGCTCCATCATCCATCAGAAGACAGGACATCCAGGATAACTGCTCCGTCATCCATCAGAAGACAGGACATCCAGAATAACTGCTCCGTCATCCATCAGAAGACAGGACATCCAGGATAACTGCTCCATCATCCATCAGAAGACAGGACATCCATAATAACTGCTCCGTCATCCATCAGAAGACAGGACATCCAAAATAACTGCTCCATCATCCATCAGAAGACAGGACATCCAGGATAACTGCTCCATCATCCATCAGAAGACAGGACATCCATAATAACTGCTCCGTCATCCATCAGAAGACAGGACATCCAAAATAACTGCTCCATCATCCATCAGAAGACAGGACATCCAAAATAACTGCTCCATCATCCATCAGAAGACAGGACATTCAGGATAACTGCTCCATCATCCATCAGAAGACAGGACATCCATAATAACTGCTCCATCATCCATCAGAAGACAGGACATCCAAAATAACTGCTCCATCATCCATCAGAAGACAGGACATCCAGGATAACTGCTCCGTCATGCATCAGAAGACAATACATCCAGGATAACTGCTCCGTCATGCATCAGAAGACAATACATCCAGAATAACTGCTCCATCATCCATCAGAAGACAGGACATCCAGAATAACTGCTCCGTCATCCATCAGAAGACAGGACATCCAGAATAACTGCTCTGTCATCCATCAGAAGACAGGACATCCAGAATAACTGCTCCGTCATCCATCAGAAGACAGGACATCCAGGATAACTTCCCCGTCATCCATCAGAAGACAGGACATCCAGGATAACTGCTCCATCATCCATCAGAAGACAGTACATCCAGGATAACTGCTCCATCATCCATCAGAAGACAGTACATCCAGGATAACTGCTCCATCACCCATCAGAAGAGAGTACATCCAGGATAACTGCTCCATCATCCATCAAAAGGCAGGACATCCATAATAACTGCTCCATCATCCATCAGAAGACAGGACATCCAGGATAACTGCTCCGTCATGCATCAGAAGACAGGACATCCAGGATAACTGCTCCGTCATCCATCAGAAGACAGGACATCCAGGATAACTGCTCCGTCATGCATCAGAAGACAATACATCCAGGATAACTGCTCCGTCATCCATCAGAAGACAATACATCCAGAATAACTGCTCCATCATCCATCAGAAGACAGGACATCCAGAATAACTGCTCCGTCATCCATCAGAAGACAGGACATCCAGAATAACTGCTCCGTCATCCATCAGAAGACAGGACATCCAGAATAACTGCTCCATCATCCATCAGAAGACAGGACATCCAGAATAACTGCTCCGTCATCCATCAGAAGACAGGACATCCAGGATAACTTCCCCGTCATCCATCAGAAGACAGGACATCCAGGATAACTGCTCTGTCATCCATCAGAAGACAGGATATCCATAATAACTGCTCCGTCATCCATCAGAAGACAGGATATCCATAATAACTGCTCCGTCATCCATCAGAAGACAGGACATCCATAATAACTGCTCAGTCATCCATCAGAAGATAGGACATCCAGAATAAATGCTCCGTCATCCATCAGAAGGCAGGACATCCAGGATAACTGCTCCGTCATCCATCAGAAGACAGGACATCCAGAATAACTGCTCCGTCATCCATCAGAAGACAGGACATCCAGAATAACTGCTCCGTCATCCATCAGAAGACAGGACATCCAGGATAACTGCTCCGTCATCCATCAGAAGACAGGATATCCATAATAACTGCTCCGTCATCCATCAGAAGACAGGACATCCATAATAACTGCTCAGTCATCCATCAGAAGATAGGACATCCAGAATAAATGCTCCGTCATCCATCAGAAGGCAGTAAAGAAATGTAAAATAAATACACATATAAATAATTTATCATGATAAATAAATGAAAAATTAACCCCTAACCTTAAAAAAAATGAAATAAATTATTATGAATAATAATAATAATAATAAACACCTGAACAAAAAAATACATTATTGTTATTGCTTTTTTATAAAATTTTTAGCTTTTAGAGGGCTAATTATTATTACTTTATTATTACAAGTATTTATTATTATTATTATCACCATATCCCTAACAATAAATACATAAATAATAAATAAAATACTAACCCCAACCGAACCTTAATGTGGTTGGAAAGTCTCAAGGTTTTTCACCTTCATGCATTCGGCTGTCCCGGGTCTCTACCTCCTCATTGGCTGAGACAGCAAGAGGGAGCCATTGGCTTCCGCTGCTGTTAATCACAACCAGTCAGCCAATGAGGAGAGAGAGAGAGAGAGGGCAGGGCCAAGCACCCCCTCCATGTGCGAATGGACACACAGAGCAGCAGCTTGGGAACAGCCTGATCAGGTGCCCCTATAGTAAGCTGCTTGCTCTGGGGGCACCCGACAAAAAGGAGGAGCCAGGAGCCCCTTTGGGGGACCCGTGAAGAGGAGGATCCGGGCTGTTCTGTGCAAAACAATTACAGAGCAGGTAAGTATAGACATGTCAGTTGTGGCTGCAATCTTTCTTGGTCTTCCTGACCTTGGCTTGGTATCCAGAGATCCCCGAACTTTCCACTTCTTAATAGGTGATGTAACAGTACTGATTGGCATATTCAAGGCTTTGGACATCTTTTTATGTCCTTTTCCATCTTTATAAAGTTCCATTACCTTGTTACGCAGGACTTTTGACAGTTCTTTTCTGCTTCCCATGGCTCAGTATCTAGCCTAGTCAGTGCTTCCACAGAAGAGCTAACAAACTCACTGACACTGATTGTGATGTAAGAAGCCACAGATGTGGGACATTAACCTCTAATTGGCATTGTAACCCGTGTGTGTCACCTTGTGTGTCTGTACCAAGGCCGAACATTCCAGGGGCGGAGACTTCTGATCTGAGGGCGGAGACTTCTGATCCGGGGGCGGAGACTTCTGATCCAGGGGCGGAGACTTTTGATCTGGGGTGGTGGATCCTTCTGATCCAGGGGCGGAGACTTTTGATCCGGGGGGTGGATCCTTCTGATCCAGGGGCGGAGACTTTTGATCCGGGGGTGGATCCTTCTGATCCAGGGGCGGAGACTTTTGATCCGGGGGGTGTATCCTTCTGATCCAGGGGCGGAGACTTTTGATCCGGGGCGGAGACTTCTGATCCGGGGGGGGGTGGATCCTTCTGATACAGGGGCGGAGACTTTTGATCCGGGGTGGAGACTTCTGATCCGGGCCATTTGGGTGATTTCTGTTATCATTATGATTTATAAAGGAGCCAAACAACTATTTGATAATAAATGGCTTCATATCATCTCTACCCTTCAATAAAAAAGCATTTTTTGGCAGATCAGTCAGATTTTCAGTATCAATACCAACATTTCACAATTTCTGCCGGGGGAGGCAAACGTTTGAGCACAACTGGATGGATGGAGATAGATGGATGGATGGAGACATGGACAGATGCAGATATGTATGGATGGATGAATGGAGATATGGATGGATGGATGGAGATATGGATGGATGGATGGAGATATGTATGGATGGATGGAGATATGGATGGATGGAGACATGGATGGATGGATGGAGATAGATGGATGGATGGAGACATGGACAGATGCAGATATGTATGGATGGATGAATGGAGATATGGATGGATGGATGGAGATATGGATGGATGGATGGAGATATGGATGGATGGAGACATGGATGGATGGATGGTTGGATGGATGGAGACATGGATGGATGGAGATATGTATGGGTGGATGGATGGAGATATGTATGGATGGATGGGTGGATGGATGGAGACATGGATGGATGGAGATATGTATGGATGGATGGGTGGATGGATGGAGACATGGATGGATGGAGATATGTATGGATGGATGGAGAAATGTATGTATGAATGGATGGACAGATGGAGATATGTATGGATGGAGACATGGATGGATGGAGATATGTATGGATGGATGGAAGGAGATATGTATGGATGGATGGAGACATGGATGGATGGATGGAGATATGTATGGATGGATGGATGGATGGAGACATGGATGGATGGATGGATGGATGGATGGAGACACGGATGGATGGATGGATATAGACATGGACAGATGGAGATATGTATGGATGGATTGAAGGAGATATGTATGGATGGATGGATGGAGATATGGATGGATGGATGGAGATATGTATGGATGTATGGATGGATGGAGATATGTATGGATGGATGGATGGAGATATGGATGGATGGAGATATGTATGTATGGATGGATGGAGATATGTATGGATGGATGGATGGATGGAGACATGGACAGATGGAGATATGTATGGATGGAGACATGGATGGATGGAGATATGTATGGATGGATGGATGGATATATGGATGGATGGATGGAGATATGTATGGAGACATGGACAGATGGAGATATGGATGGATGGAGATATGTATGGATGGATGGATGGATGGATGGAGATATGTATGGACGGATGGAGACATGGACAGATGGAGATATGTATGGATGGATGGAGATATGTATGGATGGATGGATGGAGATATGGATGGATGGATGGAGACATGGACAGATGGAGATATGTATGGATGGATGGAGATATGTATGGATGGATGGATGGAGATATGGATGGATGGAGATATGTATGGATGGACAGATGGAGATATGTATGGATGGATGGAGATATGGATGGATGGATGGATGGATGGAGATATGTATGGATGGATGGATGGATGGAGACATGGACAGATGGAGATGGATGGATGGAGATGGATGGATGGAGACATGGATGGATGGAGATATGGATGGATGGAGATATGTATGGATGGAGATGGATGGATGGAGACATGGATGGATGGATAGATTGAGATATGTATGGATGGATGGAGATATGTATGTATGGATGGATGGAGATGGATGGATAGAGACATGTGTGTATGGATGGATGGATGGATGGATGGATGGAGATATGTATGGATGGATGGATGGAGATATGTATGGGTGGAGATATGGATGGATGGATGGAGATATGGATGTATGGATGGAGATATGTATGGATGGATGGATGGAGATATGGATGGATGGATGGAGACATGGATGGATGGAGACATGGATGGATAGATGGATGGAGATATGGATGGATGGAGACATGGATGGATAGATGGATGGAGATATGGATGGATGGATGGATGGATGGAGACATGGATGGATGGATGGAGACATGGATGGATGGAGACATGGATGGATAGATGGATGGAGATATGGATGGATGGATGGGGGAGTTTGTGTTGAATTTTAAAAATAAATGTAATAGTGATCCTGGTTTGTGGAGCTCAGATACTTTCAGTGAATATATATATGTACATGGCTTATAATAATAATTATCTCCCGCGGACGGACAGCCGGTTCCATCGGTTCACTCGGTTCTCTCGGTTTTCTCAGTTCTCTCGGCTCTCTGGGTTTGCTCAGTTGTCTAGGTTCGCTTGGCTCTCTCAGTTCTCTCAGTTTGCTCGGTTCTCACGGTTCTCTCGGTTTGCTTGGTCGCTCGGTTCTCTAGGTTCGCTCGGCTCTCTCAGTTCTGTCAGTTTTCTTGGTTCGCTCAGTTCTCTAGTAACGCTCGGTTCTCTCAGTTTGCTTGCTTCACTCAGTTCTCATAGGTTGCTTAATTCTCTAAGTGCGCTCGGTTCTCTCGATATGTTCGGTTTGCTTGGTTCTCTAGGCTCTCTCAGCTCTCATGGTTCGCTCGGTTCTCTCGGTTGGTACGCTTGGCTATCTTGGTTTGCTCAGCTCTCTTGGTTCTCTCAGCTTGCTCTGCTCTCTCAGTTTGCTCGGTTCTCTCGGTTCTCTCAGTTCGCTCAGTAAATGAACTCCAATGATGTTGGGGATCAAACTCTCGGACAGACGATTTCTCGGGCCATCCTCAGGCATGCTGGGCAGACATCGTCCTGCTGTATGGTGGGCAGCTCTACCCCCTGGGGGGCGGGGCTGATACCAATCGCTATGCGCAGAGCGCTGCGACAATCGTCGGCTCCATAGAAAAACCTTCAGGAGATAAATAGCAAATGGCTGGTGGACAGGACCACCCCCCCCCATACACACTCACACCCCCATACACACACCACCCCTCCATACACCCCCCCATACACACTCACACCCCATACACACACCACCCCTCCATACACCCCCCCATACACACACCCCCCCTCCATACACCCCCCATACACACTCACACCCCCATACACACACCACCCCTCCATACACCCCCCCATACACCCCCCAAAAACACACACCACCCCTCCATACACCCCCCATACACACTCACACCCCCATACACACCCCCCCATACACACACCACCCCTCCATACACTCCCCCATACACACCCCCCCCCATACACACACCACCCCTCCATACACCCCCCCATACACACTCACACCCCCATACACACCCCCCCCATACACACACCACCCCTCCATACACCCCCCCATACACACACCCCCCCATACACACACCACCCCTCCATACACCCCCCCATACACACTCACACCCCCATACACACACCACCACCCCCATACACACCACCCCTCCATACACCCCCCATACACACACACACCCCCCTATACACACACCACGCCTCCATACACCCCCCCATACAACCCCCCCCATCAGGGGCGGACTGACCATTTGGAAACTCGGGCACTGCCCGAGGGCCTGGGGTCAGTAGGGGGCCCCATGAGATGCCCCTGGTACCTTTTTCATAGGCTTTTTTGAGTTTGGGCAAGGACACAGGGGCCCCATGATCCCCTATTGCCCGGGGGCCCCATGAGGTGTCAGTCCTCCCCTGCGCCCCATGCACACACCACCACACCCAGGGGCGGACTGACAACTCATGGGGCCCCCGGGCAATAGGGGATCATGGGGCCCCTGTGTCCTTGCCCAAACTCAAAAAAGCCTATGAAAAAGGTACCAGGGGCATCTCATGGGGCCCCCTACTGACCCCGGCCCTCGGGCAGTTTCCAAATGGTCAGTCCGCCCCTGACCACACCCATACCCCCCCATACAACACCCCCCATGCACACACCACCACACCCATACACCCCCCATGTGCCTCCAGCACTCCCTTCCATCCCCCGTGTTCCCCGCTCTGCTCCTGCATGCGCTGCGGACTGACATCCTTCCTCGCCGGCACCCTGGACGGTCCGTGCATCCTTCCTCGGAGTGAGGAGGAGGAGGAGGAGGAGGGAGTGTGCAGAGGGAGGAGGAGGTCCCGGGGCTCCAGTAACAGGAGAGCTCAGAGCTGAGAGGAGATCCCAGGCTGGACTCGATCCGCTATGTCCCCTCATACGAGGCGACCCCCCAATGTGCCCAGCCCCCCGCATACAGGCTGAGGAATAGGGACCCGCAAGTCCCAGGCGGACACTTACCTGCAGCAAAGAACTCTTCTCCAATACTTACCTGCAGCACCTCCGCTCCGCTGTGCGCTCCGCTCCTCCGCTCCGCTGTGCGCTCCGCTGTGCGCTCCTCTCCTCCGCTCCGCTGTGCGCTCCGCTCCTCCGCTCCCCCGCCGGCTCCGCCACTTACCTGCCGCACAGGATGGGCTGACACCATGACCCTGATGATGGTGGGTCTCCGGGCTCTGAGCTGCCTGGTCGGGGTGGTGGTCCTCCTCACCCTGGTGCCCGGGACCCGGAGCTGCCCCGTCCTCATCCACAGCTGCAAATGCGTCCTGGAGCGCCCCAAACACGGAGTGACGTCCACCGGGGCTCAGAGGAAGAAGGTGATCTGTACCAACGAGGACCTGCTGGAGGTGCCCGACTCTGCCCTGCTCCCCAACAAGACGGCCACCCTGTGAGTGTTCTGGGGGGGAAGGGGGGTGGGGGGGTCCCATCTGGATGTCAGATCAGCAATCACAGTCTGCATGGAGTATGTGTGTCTGTAGATGGAGTGCCCACCAGAGACAGGAAACTTCTGTGACTTCATGTAATATATACTGAAACAAAGTAACTGAACTGATATATACAGGGAGGCCGTATACAATGTATCTGAGCTCTGTATATACAGGAAGGTTGTATACAATGTATCCGAGCTCTGTATATACAGGAAGGTTGTATACAATGTATCTGAGCTCTGTATATACAGGAAGGCCGTATACAATGTATCTGAGCTCTGTATATACAGGAAGGCCGTATACAATGTATCTGAGCTCTGTATATACAGGAAGGCCGTATACAATGTATCTGAGCTCTGTATATACAGGAACGCCGTATACAATGTATCTGAGCTCTGTATATACAGGAAGGTTGTATACAATGTATCTGAGCTCTGTATATACAGGAAGGTTGTATACAATGTATCTGAGCTCTGTATATACAGGAAGGCTGTATACAATGTATCTGAGCTCTGTATATACAGGAACGCCGTATACAATGTATCTGAGCTCTGTATATACAGGAAGGCCGTATACAATGTATCTGAGCTCTGTATATACAGGAAGGTTGTATACAATGTATCTGAGCTCTGTATATACAGGAATCTGTATACAATGTATCTGAGCTCTGTATATACAGGGAGGCCGTATACAATGTATCTGAGCTCTGTATATACAGGAACGCCGTATACAATGTATCCGAGCTCTGTATATACAGGAAGGTTGTATACAATGTATCCGAGCTCTGTATATACAGGGAGGCCGTATACAATGTATCTGAGCTCTGTATATACAGGAAGGTTGTATACAATGTATCTGAGCTCTGTATATACAGGAAGGCTGTATACAATGTATCTGAGCTCTGTATATACAGGAATGCCGTATACAATGTATCCGAGCTCTGTATATACAGGGAGGCTATATACAATGTATCTGAGCTCTGTATATACAGGAAGGTTGTATACAATGTATCTGAGCTCTGTATATACAGGAACGCCGTATACAATGTATCTGAGCTCTGTATATACAGGAACGCCGTATACAATGTATCTGAGCTCTGTATATACAGGAAGGCTGTATACAATGTATCTGAGCTCTGTATATACAGGAAGGCCGTATACAATGTATCTGAGCTCTGTATATACAGGAAGGCTGTATACAATGTATCTGAGCTCTGTATATACAGGAAGGCTGTATACAATGTATCTGAGCTCTGTATATACAGGAATCTGTATACAATGTATCTGAGCTCTGTATATACAGGGAGGCCGTATACAATGTATCTGAGCTCTGTATATACAGGAGCGCCGTATACAATGTATCTGAGCTCTGTATATACAGGAACGCCGTATACAATGTATCCGAGCTCTGTATATACAGGAAGTTTTTATACAATGTATCCGAGCTCTGTATATACAGGGAGGCCGTATACAATGTATCTGAGCTCTGTATATACAGGAAGGTTGTATACAATGTATCTGAGCTCTGTATATACAGGAAGGCTGTATACAATGTATCTGAGCTCTGTATATACAGGAATGCCGTATACAATGTATCTGAGCTCTGTATATACAGGAATGCCGTATACAATGTATCTGAGCTCTGTATATACAGGAATGCCGTATACAATGTATCTGAGCTCTGTATATACAGGAATGCCGTATACAATGTATCTGAGCTCTGTATATACAGGAATGCCGTATACAATGTATCTGAGCTCTGTATATACAGGAATGCCGTATACAATGTATCTGAGCTCTGTATATACAGGAACGCCGTATACAATGTATCTGAGCTCTGTATATACAGGAAGGCTGTATACAATGTATCTGAGCTCTGTATATACAGGAAGGCCGTATACAATGTATCTGAGCTCTGTATATACAGGAAGGCCGTATACAATGTATCTGAGCTCTGTATATACAGGAATCTGTATACAATGTATCTGAGCTCTGTATATACAGGAAGGCTGTATACAATGTATCTGAGCTCTGTATATACAGGAACGCCGTATACAATGTATCTGAGCTCTGTATATACAGGAATCTGTATACAATGTATCTGAGCTCTGTATATACAGGAACGCCGTATACAATGTATCTGAGCTCTGTATATACAGGAACGCCGTATACAATGTATCTGAGCTCTGTATATACAGGAAGGCTGTATACAATGTATCTGAGCTCTGTATATACAGGAACGCCGTATACAATGTATCTGAGCTCTGTATATACAGGAAGGCCGTATACAATGTATCTGAGCTCTGTATATACAGGAACGCCGTATACAATGTATCTGAGCTCTGTATATACAGGAACGCCGTATACAATGTATCTGAGCTCTGTATATACAGGAAGGCTGTATACAATGTATCCGAGCTCTGTATATACAGGAAGGCCGTATACAATGTATCTGAGCTCTGTATATACAGGAAGGTTGTATACAATGTATCCGAGCTCTGTATATACAGGAAGGTTGTATACAATGTATCCGAGCTCTGTATATACAGGAAGGTTGTATACAATGTATCCGAGCTCTGTATATACAGGGAGGCCGTATACAATGTATCTGAGCTCTGTATATACAGGAATGCCGTATACAATGTATCTGAGCTCTGTATATACAGGAATCTGTATACAATGTATCTGAGCTCTGTATATACAGGAACGCCGTATACAATGTATCTGAGCTCTGTATATACAGGAAGGCTGTATACAATGTATCTGAGCTCTGTATATACAGGAATCTGTATACAATGTATCTGAGCTCTGTATATACAGGAAGGCCGTATACAATGTATCTGAGCTCTGTATATACAGGAAGGCCGTATACAATGTATCCGAGCTCTGTATATACAGGAACCTTGTATACAATGTATCTGAGCTCTGTATATACAGGAAGGCTGTATACAATGTATCCGAGCTCTGTATATACAGGAAGGCCGTATACAATGTATCTGAGCTCTGTATATACAGGAAGGTTGTATACAATGTATCCGAGCTCTGTATATACAGGAAGGTTGTATACAATGTATCCGAGCTCTGTATATACAGGAAGGTTGTATACAATGTATCCGAGCTCTGTATATACAGGGAGGCCGTATACAATGTATCTGAGCTCTGTATATACAGGAATGCCGTATACAATGTATCTGAGCTCTGTATATACAGGAATCTGTATACAATGTATCTGAGCTCTGTATATACAGGAACGCCGTATACAATGTATCTGAGCTCTGTATATACAGGAAGGCTGTATACAATGTATCTGAGCTCTGTATATACAGGAATCTGTATACAATGTATCTGAGCTCTGTATATACAGGAAGGCCGTATACAATGTATCTGAGCTCTGTATATACAGGAACGCCGTATACAATGTATCTGAGCTCTGTATATACAGGAAGGCCGTATACAATGTATCTGAGCTCTGTATATACAGGGAGGCCGTATACAATGTATCTGAGCTCTGTATATACAGGAACGCCGTATACAATGTATCTGAGCTCTGTATATACAGGAACGCCGTATACAATGTATCTGAGCTCTGTATATACAGGAAGGTTGTATACAATGTATCTGAGCTCTGTATATACAGGAACGCCGTATACAATGTATCTGAGCTCTGTATATACAGGGAGGCCGTATACAATGTATCTGAGCTCTGTATATACAGGAACGCCGTATACAATGTATCTGAGCTCTGTATATACAGGAAGGCTGTATACAATGTATCTGAGCTCTGTATATACAGGAATCTGTATACAATGTATCTGAGCTCTGTATATACAGGAAGGCCGTATACAATGTATCTGAGCTCTGTATATACAGGAAGGCCGTATACAATGTATCTGAGCTCTGTATATACAGGAAGGCCGTATACAATGTATCTGAGCTCTGTATATACAGGAACGCCGTATACAATGTATCCGAGCTCTGTATATACAGGAAGGTTGTATACAATGTATCCGAGCTCTGTATATACAGGAAGGTTGTATACAATGTATCCGAGCTCTGTATATACAGGGAGGCCGTATACAATGTATCTGAGCTCTGTATATACAGGAAGGTTGTATACAATGTATCTGAGCTCTGTATATACAGGAAGGCTGTATACAATGTATCTGAGCTCTGTATATACAGGAATGCCGTATACAATGTATCCGAGCTCTGTATATACAGGGAGGCTATATACAATGTATCTGAGCTCTGTATATACAGGAAGGTTGTATACAATGTATCTGAGCTCTGTATATACAGGAACGCCGTATACAATGTATCTGAGCTCTGTATATACAGGAAGGCCGTATACAATGTATCTGAGCTCTGTATATACAGGAAGGCTGTATACAATGTATCTGAGCTCTGTATATACAGGAATCTGTATACAATGTATCTGAGCTCTGTATATACAGGAATCTGTATACAATGTATCTGAGCTCTGTATATACAGGAACGCCGTATACAATGTATCTGAGCTCTGTATATACAGGAACGCCGTATACAATGTATCCGAGCTCTGTATATACAGGAAGGTTGTATACAATGTATCCGAGCTCTGTATATACAGGGAGGCCGTATACAATGTATCTGAGCTCTGTATATACAGGAAGGTTGTATACAATGTATCTGAGCTCTGTATATACAGGAAGGCTGTATACAATGTATCTGAGCTCTGTATATACAGGAATGCCGTATACAATGTATCTGAGCTCTGTATATACAGGAATGCCGTATACAATGTATCTGAGCTCTGTATATACAGGAATGCCGTATACAATGTATCTGAGCTCTGTATATACAGGAATCTGTATACAATGTATCTGAGCTCTGTATATACAGGAATCTGTATACAATGTATCTGAGCTCTGTATATACAGGAACGCCGTATACAATGTATCTGAGCTCTGTATATACAGGAATCTGTATACAATGTATCTGAGCTCTGTATATACAGGAACGCCGTATACAATGTATCTGAGCTCTGTATATACAGGAACGCCGTATACAATGTATCTGAGCTCTGTATATACAGGAAGGCTGTATACAATGTATCTGAGCTCTGTATATACAGGAACGCCGTATACAATGTATCTGAGCTCTGTATATACAGGAACGCCGTATACAATGTATCTGAGCTCTGTATATACAGGAAGGCTGTATACAATGTATCCGAGCTCTGTATATACAGGAAGGCCGTATACAATGTATCTGAGCTCTGTATATACAGGAAGGTTGTATACAATGTATCCGAGCTCTGTATATACAGGAAGGTTGTATACAATGTATCCGAGCTCTGTATATACAGGGAGGCCGTATACAATGTATCTGAGCTCTGTATATACAGGAATGCCGTATACAATGTATCTGAGCTCTGTATATACAGGAATCTGTATACAATGTATCTGAGCTCTGTATATACAGGAAGGTTGTATACAATGTATCTGAGCTCTGTATATACAGGAAGGTTGTATACAATGTATCTGAGCTCTGTATATACAGGAACGCCGTATACAATGTATCTGAGCTCTGTATATACAGGAAGGCTGTATACAATGTATCTGAGCTCTGTATATACAGGAATCTGTATACAATGTATCTGAGCTCTGTATATACAGGAAGGCCGTATACAATGTATCTGAGCTCTGTATATACAGGAAGGCCGTATACAATGTATCCGAGCTCTGTATATACAGGAACGCCGTATACAATGTATCTGAGCTCTGTATATACAGGAATCTGTATACAATGTATCTGAGCTCTGTATATACAGGAAGGCCGTATACAATGTATCTGAGCTCTGTATATACAGGAAGGCCGTATACAATGTATCTGAGCTCTGTATATACAGGAAGGCCGTATACAATGTATCTGAGCTCTGTATATACAGGAACGCCGTATACAATGTATCTGAGCTCTGTATATACAGGAAGGCCGTATACAATGTATCTGAGCTCTGTATATACAGGAACGCCGTATACAATGTATCTGAGCTCTGTATATACAGGAACGCCGTATACAATGTATCTGAGCTCTGTATATACAGGAAGGCTGTATACAATGTATCCGAGCTCTGTATATACAGGAAGGCCGTATACAATGTATCTGAGCTCTGTATATACAGGAAGGTTGTATACAATGTATCCGAGCTCTGTATATACAGGAAGGTTGTATACAATGTATCCGAGCTCTGTATATACAGGAAGGTTGTATACAATGTATCCGAGCTCTGTATATACAGGGAGGCCGTATACAATGTATCTGAGCTCTGTATATACAGGAATGCCGTATACAATGTATCTGAGCTCTGTATATACAGGAATCTGTATACAATGTATCTGAGCTCTGTATATACAGGAAGGTTGTATACAATGTATCTGAGCTCTGTATATACAGGAAGGTTGTATACAATGTATCTGAGCTCTGTATATACAGGAACGCCGTATACAATGTATCTGAGCTCTGTATATACAGGAAGGCTGTATACAATGTATCTGAGCTCTGTATATACAGGAATCTGTATACAATGTATCTGAGCTCTGTATATACAGGAAGGCCGTATACAATGTATCTGAGCTCTGTATATACAGGAAGGCCGTATACAATGTATCCGAGCTCTGTATATACAGGAACGCCGTATACAATGTATCTGAGCTCTGTATATACAGGAATCTGTATACAATGTATCTGAGCTCTGTATATACAGGAAGGCTGTATACAATGTATCTGAGCTCTGTATATACAGGAAGGCCGTATACAATGTATCTGAGCTCTGTATATACAGGAAGGCTGTATACAATGTATCCGAGCTCTGTATATACAGGAACGCCGTATACAATGTATCTGAGCTCTGTATATACAGGAAGGCTGTATACAATGTATCTGAGCTCTGTATATACAGGAACGCCGTATACAATGTATCCGAGCTCTGTATATACAGGAAGGCCGTATACAATGTATCTGAGCTCTGTATATACAGGAACGCCGTATACAATGTATCTGAGCTCTGTATATACAGGGAGGCCGTATACAATGTATCTGAGCTCTGTATATACAGGAACGCCGTATACAATGTATCTGAGCTCTGTATATACAGGAAGGCCGTATACAATGTATCTGAGCTCTGTATATACAGGAACGCCGTATACAATGTATCTGAGCTCTGTATATACAGGAAGGCCGTATACAATGTATCCGAGCTCTGTATATGCAGGAAGGCTGTATACAATGTATCCGAGCTCTGTATATACAGGAAGGCCGTATGCAATGTATCCGAGCTCTGTATATACAGGAAGGCCGTATACAATGTATCTGAGCTCTGTATATACAGGAAGGCCGTATACAATGTATCCGAGCTCTGTATATACAGGAAGGCCGTATACAATGTATCCGAGCTCTGTAAATACAGGAAGGCCGTATACAATGTATCTGAGCTCTGTATATACAGGAACGCCATATACAATGTATCTGAGCTCTGTATATACAGGAACACTAATATACAATGATGGGGATTTATCTCATCTGGAGCAGTTGTGAATGACAACCAATCAGCTTTGTATCTTCTGCTTGTTTAGTAAGTTTTGAAAATGAAATATAAAATCTGATTGGTTGCCGTGGATAACTGCTCCATGTTCTCTCTGCTGAGCAGAGCGGACACATCCCATCTGGAAGGACTCTATGGGACGGTTAGAACACGTCTTTTTTTTTTCCATCTGTGTCCCATTGGGGAGAAACACCCTCTGGACTCGTGTCGGGGACCATTGTCACCGGGACTGAAGGTGACAGAAAACTAACGTTTGAGTTGCCACCAGAACAGGAATTGAGGGGAAATCTTCCAGCGGTGACACTTGTTCTGGTGACAACTGTCACTGGCAGGGCATGTCCTTCACATTGGCAACATTTTATTTCACTTCCTATTGTGTGTATGAAACAGGAAGTGAATGTAAACCTAACTATTGGGGCACAGATGGGAAAAAACTGGGCTTTTCACCTTTCCAACTCCATAAAAAAAAAACAAACAAAAAAATAAATTTTTTGGCTTTAGGTCAAATTTAAAACTGATCTTTTGATCATTTGAGTTTCTACACATTTGAATCAAATCTCAGCATGTGTAATGGTGCCATCAGTGTTATTATATTTACTGCATTATTTCTTCAGTATTTATATTATTATATATTATCTCTTCAGTATTTATATTATTATATATTATCTCTTCAGTATTTATATTATTATATATTATCTCTTCAGTATTTATATTATTATATATTATCTCTTCAGTATTTATATTCTTGTTTCGGTAGTTTACAAATGAAACATTTATAGTAACATGTCTGTGAACAATGGATGATATCGGAATGCACACATCGGGTTGTATGTCTGTACACTCGTTGTTTATAAATTGGATACATTGTAATGGTTCTGATGATTGGATATTATTAAAGGGTTACTAAACCCCCCACAGTACAATCAGTCTGTAGATGCAGTAAAGCATGCTTGTTACACTCACTGTGGAACCTAAGGGGTTAATCCTCCGCATTGTGTAAAAGGTCTGTTTGATCCTGTCTTCTCTGATCCTCCTCTTCTTCCCATGTCCCCAGTACATCTGCTGATAGTACAGAGCAGTAAGAGACACTCTGCACATGCTCAGTTTGGTGTGTATTGCTAGAGAGTTTTTTTTTTCTCCTTGGGAGAGTGCATGCGATCAGCGCAGGGCCAATCAGCACTGTCCAGACAGAGGTCAGGGGTTCTGCATTCTCCTAGAGCAGAATGAAAACTCCTACAAGATTAACCCATGCTTGGCTGGACACTGATAGAAGTCACAAGACTGCTCTATACTTCTGATGAGAAAAGGGATTTAGCAGTTTATATTTACTAAAATAATTGCATTTCCGTGTACTGTGTACTGTGGGAGATCAGATATAGTGAATGCGGGGTCCGGGGAGAGCGCATATAGTGAATGCAGGGTCTGGGGAGAGCGCATATAGTGAATGCGGGGTCCGGGGAGAGCGGATATAGTGAATGCGGGGTCCGGGGAGAGCGGATATAGTGAATGCGGGGTCCGGGGAGAGCGGATATAGTGAATGCGGGGTCCGGGGAGAGCGGATATAGTGAATGCAGGGTCCGGGGAGAGCGGATATAGTGAATGCGGGGTCCGGGGAGAGCGGATATAGTGAATGCAGGGTCCGGGGAGAGCGGATATAGTGAATGCGGGGTCTGGGGAGAGTGGATATAGTTAATGCGGGGTCCGGGGAGAGCGGATATAGTGAATGCTGGGTCTGGGGAGAGCGGATATAGTGAATGCAGGGTCCGGGGAGAGCGGATATAGTGAATGCGGGGTCCGGGGAGAGCGGATATAGTGAATGCGGGGTCCGGGGAGAGCGGATATAGTGAATCCGGGGTCCGGGGAGAGCGGATATAGTGAATGCGGGGTCTGGGGAGAGTGGATATAGTTAATGCGGGGTCCGGGGAGAGCGGATATAGTGAATGCTGGGTCTGGGGAGAGCGGATATAGTGAATGCAGGGTCCGGGGAGAGCGGATATAGTGAATGCGGGGTCTGGGGAGAGTGGATATAGTTAATGCGGGGTCCGGGGAGAGCGGATATAGTGAATGCGGGGTCCGGGGAGAGCGGATATAGTGAATGCAGGGTCCGGGGAGAGCAGATATAGTGAATGCGGGGTCCGGGGAGAGCGGATATAGTGAATGCGGGGTCCGGGGAGAGCGGATATAGTGAATGCGGGGTCCGGGGAGAGCGGATATAGTGAATGCGGGGTCCGGGGAGAGCGGATATAGTGAATGCGGGGTCCGGGGAGAGCGGATATAGTGAATGCGGGGTCCGGGGAGAGCGGATATAGTGAATGCGGGGTCCGGGGAGAGCGGATATAGTGAATGCGGGGTCCGGGGAGAGCGGATATAGTGAATGCGGGGTCCAGGGAGAGCGGATATAGTGAATGAGGGGTCCGGGAATGGTAGTGGGTGGGTCCTGTGATTGGGGTTGGTGTCAGATCTCATGGTGGATGAGTATATAGAGGCATCAGTTGGATACTCCTAGGTACAGAATGACATTTCTTTCTCCAGTCTATCACCTGTCTCTATAATTGATTTTTTTCACAGTATTCCATAAGGCCCAAACTGGCCAATCACTTTGTATCAAAATTAAATCTGTAATTGTTGGCAGATCTAAAGGTGACTGTCATCAGATTGGAACATGTGTGGTACACATTATTTGCAGGGCCGTGTTGTTTTTGATAAGGTGCTGCAGAAAACCATATTAACTATACATATTATGGTAGAACTGGATGGACTTTTGTCTTTTTTCAGCCAGACTAACTATGTAACTATGTAACTAGATGTAATCAGTCCAATCCCAGTTTAAAGTGGTTATAAAGTCGAAACGTTTTTACCCGACCCCTGTATAAAGGTAAAAAATGTACCGCAGCTTTTTCCGCCCCTCCCCTTCCTTACACTTTCCTGCCTTCTCTCACTATCGAGCATTGTCCAGTTATCTCTCTCTGGATTCACAGGCGATGCTGAGAGCAGGGGGAGCCATTGACTTCTGTTGCTGTCAGTCAAATTCTGTAAAGAAGGTTTGGGAGCGGGGCCAAGCAAGGCTGTGTGTGTCTATGGACACACACAACCCAGCTTGGGAGTGCACCTGCACACAGCTTGCTATGGGGACACAGTCAGGAGGAAGGAGCATACATCGCCGGTAGGGGAGTCCAGAAAAGGAGGTAAGTCACCGCTCAGTGCAATACCATTACTTATCTTTCTAGACAGTCCTGGTGATAAGCTTTGGGTGGTGTTGGCCAAACGTAAACACATCAAATGGCTGGGAACGATGTGACATCATGGCTGGGAACAATGTGACGTCATGGCTGGGAACAATGTGACATCATGGTTGGGAACAATGTGACTTCATGGTTGGGAACAATGTGACATCATGGTTGGGAACAATGTGACGTCATGGTTGGGTACAATGTGACATGATGGTTGGGAACAATGTGACGTCATGGTTGGGAACAATGTGACTTCATGGTTGGGAACAATGTGACTTCATGGTTGGGAACAATGTGACTTCATGGTTGGGAACAATGTGACATCATGGTTGGGAACAATGTGACTTCATGGTTGGGAACAATGTGACTTCATGGTTGGGAACAATGTGACATCATGGTTGGGAACAATGTGACATCATGGTTGGGAACAATGTGACTTCATGGCTGGGAACAATGTGACGTCATGGTTGGGTACAATGTGACATGATGGTTGGGAACAATGTGACGTCATGGTTGGAAACAATGTGACGTCATGGTTGGGTACAATGTGACATGATGGTTGGGAACAATGTGACATCATGGTTGGGAACAATGTGACGTCATGGTTGGGAACAATGTGACATCATAGTTGGAAACAATGTGACATCATGGTTGGAAACAATGTGACTTCATGGTTGGGAACAATGTGACATCATGGTTGAGAACAATGTGACATCATGGTTGAGAACAATGTGACTTCATCGGGCCATATTACAGTCTTCCATCGATCGATAGTCCACCATTTATGGATGTTGCACTTCTCTCTCCTCTTCTGAGCATTAATATCGATCTCTAGTGGTTTGGCCATCACCGCTCGCCCGTGAATGTTCTGCTTCTGGAGTTCCCTCCGCACAGACTCCGTGGACTTGGGCTTTGGAAGACTGAGATTGAGCTCTGCAGTCACATTTGTTGTCTCCTTATTCCGGGTCACAATGCTGCGCAATGTCCTTTTGTCTCTTTCGGTCAGGTGACCATGTGGAAGAAATGTAATCTCCAAACACGGAAAGGTTTCTTCACAGTGAGAGCTTTGAAAATGTAGAATAGACTCCCTCAAGAGTCGACCCGTGTATGGCCAGCCTAAGGCTTCGGACTGTGCAATCAGGGTGGGCGTGTCATCAGCTGTACGTATTCAGCAGACCCAACAAAGTGGTGCCAACAGACCCGATATTTTGAGGGCGTCTCTCATGCTTGATGGACAAGTTCCTCCATTTCTGTGTAGAGTCACCCTGAGGTCATCACAGAGGACAAGGGGGCGCTCTTTACATCTGGAGGAAAAGAAATGTCATCTCCAAACACGGAAAGGTTTCTTCACAGTAAGAGCTGTGAGAATGTGGAATAGGCTCCCTCCAGAGTTGGTTGTGGCCAGCTCAGTGGATTGCTGTAGGAAAGTCCTGGATTCTTTCTTGGATACACAGAATATAACTGGATAGAACATTTATAGGGAAAGGTGATCCCGGGAATATCCGATTGCCTCTCGGGGGATCAGGAAGGAATTTTTTCCCTGCAGGAGAATATTGGATCGTGCTTTGCTGGGGTTTGTTGCCTTCCTCTGGATCAACTGTGGGTGTAGGATCATAACTTTTTTTTTTAATAGTTGAACTGGATGGACTTTTTTTTTTTTTTTTCAGCCAGACTAATGCAGGCCATAGACGGGGAGAAAACCGGCCATTTTTTTTAAAAAAAAAACGAAAAATCGGTCGTTCAATCAGCCAACATTACCACTATTGGTAAAAAAAGGTCGGCTGATTTTTGTCCTGTCTACGGCCGGCAATTATATAGAATATATGCAGAAGAAGAAGAAATAGAATATGCAGAAGATGAAAAAGTTGCAACATTGTATCTATTTGTATCCATTTCGGATACAGATGTTTCTATTCGGATACAAATAGATACAATGTTGCTATACTTTGAAATGTCTAATATAATATCAGACTGAAATTCTTTTTTTTTCTTCTTCTTCATATTCTATTTCTCCTTCTCATTCATATTCTATTTTTTTCCTTTTCTTCTTTTCCTTCTTCTTTCATGTCACTGCTCATGCGCACTTTAAATATCGGAAAAAGATCGGCAAATTTGTCCATCATTGCCGCGAAAATTGGCAGAACGACAAATTTGGCCGATTATTTTCCAGCAGGACCGATAATCTAAAAGGTCAAAAATCACGAAAAACGGCCGACCAATTACCACACTAACGATCCGAAAATCAGCCGATTTTTTTTTTCCGCTGATTTTCAGTCGTTTTTCATCTCATCTATGGCCCGCATAACTATGTAACTATGTAATTTATATTTGATGGGGATATGTTGTCCTTTGTCCATGTGCGGTGAAGCTCCCTGTTTATTGTTAATACATCTTTATTGTATTGGGAATGAAGTGATTAGTCCAACATATCCATGTCCAGGGGCGGACTGACCATTTTGAAACTCGGGCACTGCCCGAGGGCCCGGGGTCAGTAGGGGGCCCCATGAGATGCCCTTGGTACCTTTTTCATAAGCTTTTTTGAATTTGGGCAAGGACACAGGGGCCCCATGATCCTCTATTGCCCGGGGGCCCCATGATCCCCTATTGCCCGGGGGCCCCATGAGTTGTCAGTCCGCCCCTGTCCATGTGTGTCCATCATGGGGGTAGCAGACGCAGCAAGCCTTGTGTTGATCTGACCATGGGTGGAATAGACGTGATGAGGCTGATAGAGATACATTTCGAGCAATTAATTCCACGGAGGGAGAAAACAAAGCTGTTGACATAACGTTCCCCAGGAGGGACTTTCACGAGTTTGAAGTTCTCTAATGAACACCACATTAGAATCTGGGACTGATTTCCATAATTATGAAGTGGCAGTCTATGGTTTTACAAGTGTTCATACTTTGGATGTGAAAGTGACGGACTTATTTCATATTATTAGTGAGTGTTTGTGGAACTATTGTCCCGGAACTGCCAGACTTGGAGGAGTGCTCCTGTCCTGGGAGTGGAACCAGCGACCGAGACTTGTGATAGGGGAGACAATGGAAGTTGGGTGATGATGGCTGCTTCTAGATCCTGTCCAGAAGTCGGTACTTTGTGTTTGGTGCGGGCTCTTTTTTTTCGCTGTACCTGACTGGTTACATTTATTTATTCACCATCAAGGACAGCACAGGGGCTCAGTGGTTATAAAACTTGAAGCCAGTGGCAGAACTACCAGGGTGGCAAGGGTCGCAATTGTGTTTCCGCCACTGTGGGGAGACCCCAAGACGGCAGGAAGGAGGCCCGCTGCAGAACATCTAAAAGGGTCCTGATGCGGAACCATAATAAAATGTCACCATGCGAGGGGAATAAAAGTGTGAAGGACCCCCCAGATCCAGAAGGGCCCCGGGCTTGGAGGAAAGGCCATGTTAAAAGTCACTTAAATCCCCTTTCTTCCCCATTATGATCTTCAGCAAGTCATCTTCACCACATCTAGATGCCTAAATGCATTACGTTGCTGCCATGTGATTGGCTGATTAGCTATTTGTGTTACCAAGCAACTGAACAGTATCGGTATCGGTGGGCGGCTCTGCGCCGATCCATCGCCAAGTATTATAATGTCGGTATCGGTGGAAGGCTCTGCGCCGGTCCATCATCAAGTATTATAATGTCGGTATCGGTGGGCGGCTCTGCACCGATCCATCGCCAAGTATTATAATGTCGGTATCGGTGGGCGGCTCTGCGCCGATCCATCGCCAAGTATTATAATGTCGGTATCGGTGGACGGCTCTGCGCCGATCCATCGCCAAGTATTATAATGTCGGTATCGGTGGGCGGCTCTGCGCCGATCCATCGCCAAGTATTATAATGTCGGTATCGGTGGACGGCTCTGCGCCGATCCATCACCAAGTATTATAATGTCGGTATCGGTGGGCGGCTCTGCGCCGATCCATCACCAAGTATTATAATGTCGGTATCGGTGGGCGGCTCTGCGCCGTTCCATCACCAAGTATTATAATGTCGGTATCGGTGGGCGGCTCTGCGCCGTTCCATCACCAAGTATTATAATGTCGGTATCGGTGGATGGCTCTGCGCCGATCCATCGCCAAGTATTATAATGTCGGTATCGGTGGACGGCTCTGCGCCGATCCATCTACAAGTATTATAATGTCGGTATCGGTGGGCGACTCTGCGCCGATCCATCACCAAGTATTATAATGTCGGTATCGGTGGGCGACTCTGCGCCGATCCATCGCCAAGTATTATAATGTCGGTATCGGTGGACGGCTCTGCGCCGATCCATCTCCAAGTATTATAATGTCGGTATCGGTGGACGGCTCTGCGCCGATCCATCACCAAGTATTATAATGTCGGTATCGGTGGGCGACTCTGCGCCGATCCATCACCAAGTATTATAATGTCGGTATCGGTGGACGGCTCTACGCCGATCCATCACCAAGTATTATAATGTCGGTATCGGTGGGCGGCTCTGCGCCGATCCTTCACCAAGTATTATAATGTCGGTATCGGTGGGCGGCTCTGCGCCGTTCCATCACCAAGTATTATAATGTCGGTATCGGTGGATGGCTCTGCGCCGATCCATCGCCAAGTATTATAATGTCGGTATCGGTGGACGGCTCTGCGCCGATCCATCTCCAAGTATTATAATGTCGGTATCGGTGGACAGCTCTGCGCCGATCCATCTCCAAGTATTATAATGTCGGTATCGGTGGACGGCTCTGCGCCGATCCATCGCCAAGTATTATAATGTCGGTATCGGTGGACGGCTCTGCGCCGATCCATCGCCAAGTATTATAATGTCGGTATCGGTGGACGGCGGTGACCAAAGAGAGTGAAGCTTGCCCCTCCTATCACTGACATTCCGGGATATAATCACCATCTACACATCCTTATATGAGCCGTATGCAGAGCCCAGGATGACGTCTGCCGGGTCACTGTACATCGCCATGTCCTATGTTCATATCTCTGTCTTCCTTTCCTCGGACAGATATGGCGTCTGCCTTCCCCGCGGTTATCAGGGGTGACAGCCATGTTGCTCTTTCACTTGTTAACACTTGTTAGAACACTTATGGCTTCCGCTTTGAGTCTGAAGTGATGTATTTTCTCAGGATGACCTCATATTAGATAGGCAATCCGTGCCAAGCTGGACGAACAGTATACTATTGTCAGATCCTCATTGTTCTTACCAAGGCTTTCCCCTAGCGGGGCAGTCTAATGGGGTATTGGGGTATTGGCTGTCATTGTGACCTGACAGTGCTGGGGTCCTGGGTTCACATTGCACCACAGACGCATGGGAGCCGGGGCCAGATCTTCTGATGTAGGGGTGCAGTAAAAAAATGTCAGGGGGCAGAGGATGAGAGGTCAGCATGGCAGAAGATGGGGTCACTGCTGGAAGGGCAGAGGACAGGGGTCAGTGCTGGCAGGCAGAGGACAAGGGTCACTGCTGGCAGGGCAGAGGACAGGGGTCACTGCTGGCAGGCAGAGGACAGGGGTCACTGCTGGAAGGGAAGAGGACAGGGGTCACTGCTGGCAGGCAGAGGACAGGGGTCACTGCTGGCAGGCAGAGGACAGGGGTCACTGCTGGAAGGGAAGAGGACAGGGGTCACTGCTGGCAGGCAGAGGACAGGGGTCACTGCTGGAAGGGAAGAGGACAGGGGTCACTGCTGGCAGGGCAGAGGATGAGAGGTCAGCAGGGTGGAAGACGGGGTCACTGCTGGCAGGGCAGAAGACGGGATCACTGCTGGAAGGGCAGAGGACAGGGGTCACTGCTGGCAGGCAGAGGACAGGGGTCACTGCTGGCAGGGCAGAGGACAGGGGTCACTGCTGGCAGGCAGAGGACAGGGGTCACTGCTGGCAGGCAGAGGACAGGGGTCACTGCTGGCAGGGCAGAGGACAGGGGTCACTGCTGGCAGGCAGAGGACAGGGGTCACTGCTGGCAGGCAGAGGACAGGGGTCACTGCTGGCAGGGCAAAGGACAGGGGTCACTGCTGGCAGGGCAGAGGACAGGGGTCACTGCTGGCAGGGCAAAGGACAGGGGTCAGTACTCAAAGGACAGGGGACAGGGGTCACTGCTGGCAGGCAGAGGACAGGGGTCACTGCTAGCAGGGCAAAGGGCAGGGGTCACTGCTGGCAGGCAGAGGACAGGGGTCACTGCTGGGAGGGCAGAAGACGGGGTCACTGCTGGAAGGGCCATCTTGAGTAAGGGCAGATAATTCATGTATCATTTACTTCCTGGAATCCATCTGCCCTTAGTTCAGGCATGCAGGCAGGAGGGTGTGCTTACCTGAGAAAACCCCTCCTCCCCTCCTGAAGACTCCTGCGATGTACAACATCATTTTGGCCTAGGCAAGAAACCAGGAAGTAGCTGAAGAAATGTAAAAAAAAAATGTTTTAAAACAAGTCATTACGATACGCTTTCCTATCGCTTTACTAATGTTAGCAGCATAAGGATTAAAAACAGTCCCTGTTGATTGAGAGAGGGAAGTTTCACTTTAATCCCAAGAGAAATGATTATGAATACAGTGATTTCCGGCTTCTAGAGGGATCCTATGGCACATACCTACTTACTAAATTATAAAGAAACCTGCGCTAAGTGCTTAAATATCATACAAAACCAGCAGCACTCACCGATATTTGAACACACAAAAAAAATCTATAAAAAGAATATCTAAGTACATATATATACAAAAGATGTATTGGGCTGTCTCTATAAATCAACCAAATAATTATCAATACATAATAATATATAAATAATGTGCAAAAAAAAAAAAAGTTCCAGATAGTGAAAGAATTCCACTGCGAAAAAAGCTGCTTCTTCAGTGCCGCCACCAAGTCCAGGGTTCCAACCACCAACACACACGGCTGCTTACCAGAAGGCCAGACCTCAATACACGGGAGAGCTTACAGTGCTTTGTAAACCAACGCACAGATCCCGGATGGATGGATGGATGGCTCCCAACCTCATTGGAAATTATGGTGACAATATACGGACTAATATCACTCATACATAAAGAAAGAACAGAAAGAATTCCACCGTTTAGTAATTCTCAGTTTGTTTACTACAGACGTATTCACAAGTGAGGAAGAGAAATAGATCGCACAAAATCACCGCCGGTCATCCGGTTGGGCGTGATGACGTCATCACTAAGCTCCGGCCTGCGCGTTTCGTCCTACGAGATTTCTTCCAGGGACATTGGTTATTTATGACACATATTTATACATTGATAATTATTTGGTTGATCAAGACAGACAACACAACATATGTTTGTACACGGCTCAAAAAATGAAAGGAAGACTTTGAAAACCCATCAGATCTCAATGGGGAGAAATCTCCTGCTGGATCTTTATACTGACATGGACGGGGGATGGGTGAGGAACGTAAGGACGTCCCATCGTTTGATGGAAATGAAAATGATCGACCTACAGAGGACTGAATTTAAAGACCCCCTGAAAATCAAAGTGAAGAAATGATGCAGCAGGCGAGTCCATTTGGCTGAAATGTCATTGCAGCAACTCAGAATGGTCCTCAGTAGTCTGTGTGGCCCCCACGTGCTTGTATGCATGCCTGACAATGTCGGGGGAGGCTCCTAATGAGATCACAGATGGTGTCCTGGGGGATATCCTCCCAGATCTGGACCAAGGTGTCACTGAGCTCCTGGACAGTCTGAGGTGCAACCTGGCGGCATCGGATGGACCGAAACATGACATCCCAGAGGGGTTCTATTGGATTTAGGTCATGAGAGCGTGGGGGCCATTCAATGGTATCAATTCCTTCATCCTCCAGGAACTGCCTGCATACTCTCCCCACATGAGGCCGGGCATTGTCCTGCACCAGGAGGAGCCCAGGACCCACTGCACCAGGAGGAACCCAGGACCCACCGCACCAGGAGGAACCCAGGACCCACTGCACCAGGAGGAACCCGAGGACCCACTGCACCAGCATAGGGTCTGGCAATGGGTCCAAGGATTTCATCCCCATACCTAATGGCAGTCAGGGTGCCATTGTCTGTCCTGTAGAGGTCTGTGTGTCCCTCCATGGATATGCCTCCCCAGACCATCACTGACCCACCACCAAAACGGTAATGCTGAACCATGTTACAGGTAGCAGAACATTCTCCATGGCTTCTCGAGACCCTTTCACGTCTGTCACATGTGCTCAGGGGGAACCTGCTCTCATCTGTGAAAAGCACAGGGTGCCAGTGGTGGACCTGCCAATTCTGGGGTTCAATGGCAAATGCCAATCCAGTTCTATGGTGCCGGGCAGTGAGCACAGGGCCCACTAGAGGACGTCGGGCCCTCAGGCCAGCCTCATGAAGACTGTTTCTGATTGTTTGGTCAGAGATATTCACACCAGTGGCCTGCTGGAGGTCATTTTGTAGGGCTCTGGCAGGGCTCATCCTGGTCCTCCTTGTACAAAGGAGCAGATACCGGTCCTGCTGATGGGTTAAGCACCTTCTATGGTCCTGTCCAGCTCTCTTAGAGGAACTGCCTGTCTCCTGCAATCTCCTCCATGCTCTTGTCTCCTGGAATCTCCTCCATGCTCTTGAGACTGTGCTGGGAGACACAGCAAACCTTCTGGCAATGGCACGTATTGATGTGCCATCCTGGAGGAGTTGGACTGCCTGTGCCACCTCTGTAGGGTCCAGGTATGGCCTCATGCTACCAGTAGTGACACTGACCCTAGCCAAATGCAAAACGAGTGAAAAACAGTCAGAAAAGATGAGTAGGGAAAAATGTCAGTGGCCTCCACCTGTAAATCCTTTCCTGTTTTGGGGGTCGTCTCATTGTTGGCCATCTAGTGCACCTGTTGTTAATTTCATTAATACCAAAGCAGCTGAAACTGATGAACAACCCCCTCTGCTACTTACCTGACCAGATCCATATCCCGGGAGTGTCATGGACTTGATGGGACTCGGATTACAAAGTCTTCCTTTCATTTTTTGAGCCGTATGTATACTGTACCTGCATACCTTGATCCACACTGAACCAATGTAACTGCGTAAAAAGTGCCATATGTGGAATTCAGATCTGAAATAAACTTGATAGAGTATTCTATAAATACCAATATACTGTATATGTATACCGATGTATGTATAGATATGATATCTGGAGGCAACTATATCTGCAGATCATTTGGTGACAAGTTTGAAGTTTAATACCAATAGCAATGTAGCCAGCCTTTCTCAACAGTTTGACCCCAGAGGAACCCTTGAAATAATTTTCAGGTCTCAATGAATTCCTGCTAAATTAATCAGGGGTCATTAGGAAGAATGCCCCTTACATTGGTGGTCAGTGGGAAGAATGCCCCTTACATTGGTGGTCAGTGGGAAGAATGTCCCTTACATTGGTGGTCAGTGGGAAGAATGTCCCTTACATTGGGGGTCAGTGGGAAGAATGTCCCTTACATTGGGGGTCAGTGGGAAGAATGTCCCTTACATTGGGGGTCAGTGGGAAGAATGTCCCTTACATTGGTGATCAGTGGGAAGAATGTCCCTTACATTGGTGGTCAATGGGAAGAATGTCCCTTACATTGGGGGGTCAGCGGAATGTCCCTTACATTGGTGGTCAGTGGGAAGAATGTCCCTTACATTGGGGGTCAGTGGGAAGAATGTCCCTTACATTGGGGGTCAGTGGGAAGAATGTCCCTTACATTGGAGGTCAGTGGGAAGAATGTCCCTTACATTGGGGGTCAGTGGGAAGAATGTCCCTTACATTGGGGGTCAGTGGGAAGAATGTCCCTTACATTGGGGGTCAGTGGGAAGAATGTCCCTTACATTGGTGGTCAGTGGGAAGAATGTCCCTTACATTGGGGGTCAGTGGAAAGAATGTCCCTTACATTGGGGGTCAGTGGGAAGAATGTCCCTTACATTGGAGGTCAGTGGGAAGAATGTCCCTTACATTGGGGGTCAGTGGGAAGAATGTCCCTTACATTGGGGGTCAGTGGGAAGAATGTCCCTTACATTGGGGGTCATTAGGAAGAATGTCCCTTACATTGGGGGTCAGTGAGAAGAATGTCCCTTACATTGGGGGTCAGTGGGAAGAATGTCCCTTACATTGGGGGTCAGTGGGAAGAATGTCCCTTACATTGGGGGTCATTAGGAAGAATGTCCCTTACATTGGGGGTCAGTGGGAAGAATGTCCCTTACATTGGGGATCAGTGGGAAGAATGTCCCTTACTTTGGGGGTCAGTGGGAAGAATGTTCCTTACATTGGTGGTCAGTGAGAAGAATGTCCCTTACATTGGGGGTCAGTGGGAAGAATGTTCCTTACATTGGTGGTCAGTGGGAAGAATGCTCCTTACATTGGGGGTCAGTGAGAAGAATGCTCCTTACATTGGGGGTCAGTGAGAAGAATGTCCCTTACATTGGGGGTCAGTGGGAAGAATGTCCCTTACATTGCTGGTCAGTGGGAAGAATGTCCCTTACATTGGGGGTCAGTGGGAAGAATGTCCCTTACATTGGGGGTCATTAGGAAGAATGTCCCTTACATTGGGGGTCAGTGGGAAGAATGTCCCTTACATTGGTGGTCAGTGGGAAGAATGCTCCTTACATTGGTGGTCAGTGGGAAGAATGTCCCTTACATTGGTGGGCAGTGGCAAGAATGTCCCTTACATTGGGGGTCAGTGGGAAGAATGTCCCTTACATTGGTGGTCAGTGGGAAGAATGTCCCTTACATTGGGGGTCAGTGGGAAGAATGTCCCTTACATTGGGGGTCAGTGGGAAGAATGTCCCTTACATTGGGGGTCAGTGGCAAGAATGTCCCTTACATTGGAGGTCAGTGGGAAGAATGTCCCTTACATTGGGGGTCAGTGGGAAGAATGTCCCTTACATTGGGGGTCAGTGGGAAGAATGTCCCTTACATTGGAGGTCAGTGGGAAGAATGTCCCTTACATTGGGGGTCAGTGGGAAGAATGTCCCTTACATTGGGGGTCAGTGGGAAGAATGTCCCTTACATTGGAAGTCAGTGAGAAAAATGTCCCTTACATTGGTGGTCAGTGGGAAGAATGTCCTTTATATTGGGGTCAGTGGGAAGAATGTCCCTTACATTGGTGGTCAGTGGGAAGAATGTCCCTTACATTGGTGGTCAGTGGGAAGAATGTCCCTTACATTGGTGGTCAGTGGGAAAAATGTCCATTACATTGGTGGTCAGTAGGAAGAATGTCCTTTATATTGGGGTCAGTGGGAAGAATGTCCCTTACATTGGGGGTCAGTGGGAAGAATGTCCCTTACATTGGTGATCAGTGGGAAGAATGTCCCTTACATTGGGGGTCAGTGGGAAGAATGTCCCTTACATTGGGGGTCAGTGGGAAGAATGTCCCTTACATTGGGGGTCAGTGGGAAGAATGTCTCTTACATTGGTGATCAGTGGGAAGAATGTCCCTTACATTGGGGATCAGCGGGAAGAATGTCCCTTACATTGGGGGTCAGTGGGAAGAATGTCCCTTACATTGGGGATCAGCGGGAAGAATGTCCCTTACATTGGGGGTCAGTGGGAAGAATGTCCCTTACATTGGTGGTCAGTGGGAAGAATGTCCCTTACATTGGGGGTCAGTGGGAAGAATGTCCCTTACATTGGGGGTCAGTGGGAAGAATGTCCCTTACATTGGTGGTCAGTGGGAAGAATGTCCCTTACATTGGGGGTCAGTGGGAAGAATGTCCCTTACATTGGTGGTCAGTGGGAAGAATGTCCCTTACATTGGGGGTCAGTGGGAAGAATGTCCCTTACATTGGGGGTCAGTGGGAAGAATGTCCCTTACATTGGTGGTCAGTGGGAAGAATGTCCCTTACATGGGGGGTCAGTGGCAAGAATGTCCCTTACATTGGAGGTCAGTGGGAAGAATGTCCCTTACATTGGGGGTCAGTGGGAAGAATGTCCCTTACATTGGAGGTCAGTGGGAAGAATGTCCCTTACATTGGGGGTCATTGGGAAGAATGTCCCTTACATTGGGGATCAGTGGGAAGAATGTCCCTTACATTGGGGGTCAGTGGGAAGAATGTCCCTTACATTGGCGGTCAGTGGGAAGAATGTCCCTTACATTGGGGGTCAGTGGGAAGAATGTCCCTTACATTGGAGGTCAGTGGGAAGAATGTCCTTTATATTGGGGTCAGTGGGAAGAATGTCCCTTACATTGGAGGTCAGTGGGAAGAATGTCCCTTACATTGGTGGTCAGTGGGAAGAATGTCCCTTACATTGGTGGTCAGTGGGAAGAATGTCCCTTACATTGGGGGTCAGTGGGAAGAATGTCCCTTACATTGGAGGTCAGTGGGAAGAATGTCCTTTATATTGGGGTCAGTGGGAAGAATGTCCCTTACATTGGAGGTCAGTGGGAAGAATGTCCCTTACATTGGTGGTCAGTGGGAAGAATGTCCCTTACATTGGTGGTCAGTGGGAAGAATGTCCTTTATATTGGGGTCAGTGAGAAGAATGTCCCTTACATTGGGGGTCAGTGGGCAGAATGTCTCTTACATTGGTGGTCAGTGGGAAGAATGTCCCTTACATTGGGGGTCCGTGGGAAGAATGTCCCTCACATTGGGGGTCAGTGGGAAGAATGTCCCTTACATTGGGGATCAGTGGGAAGAATGTCCCTTACATTGGTGGTCAGTGGGAAGAATGTCCATTACATTGGTGGTCAGTGGGAAGAATGTCCATTACATTGGGGGTCAGTGGGAAGAATGTCCCTTACATTGGGGTCAGTGGAAAGAATGTTCCTCACATTGGGGGTCGGTGGGAAGAATGCCCCTTACATTGGCGTTTGGGGTATGATCTTCATAGACAGCTATCATTGGGTTCATGCAGCTGGCACTGCCAAGTAGTGTTGCCCTGGAGGCACCATCAAATGGGAGGTCAATCAGCTACAGTTTGAGAAACCCCCTAGCATCCTCTGGAAGATCCCTGGCTGAGAATGGCCAATGTAAAGGCTCAGAATGAATACTGCCTGGATTATGAACTAAATATTGGAAAATCCAGGAAAACTGATCACATCCGGCTCTTTATCTGGGTGACGTGAGTACGGTATTCTCAAGCAGTTGTGATGGATAAACGCCGAGTGATTTCATACATGGGGCACCCGCAGACTTTCTATTTCTTCCTCATTTTGCTACAAAGGATGCTTCTAAAATGGGTGAAAGTTTTATCAGACTATAGACTCCAACCTTCGCTCAGATTTACGAACAGCTGAACCCTCCAGAAGGAATTCTCAGTTAAACATGGCCGGGCACAGCGGATCCGTCGTCTCTGAGCGGGGTGGAGCGCTGAGATAGGTGCAGTGCGATTTTCTTGTGTGACACGTCCAGACTCACAGCGGCTCAAGTGTTTCCAGATGTGGCAGAACAGAGTCCTCCAGTGTGCCTTGTGTGCGCCAGTGAAATTCTATACCGCGAGGGGAGAGCGCTTTATTCTAGAAGTATAAACTTCGGATCAATCTCTCTTCGTCCCGAAGACAAGGAAAGAGTCGCATTTGTAATAAGAATGTCACAAGCGACTTCCCTGATGGGATCCAGGATTGTTCCTGCGAAGGGATGTACTAACAGTTCCACCGACCACAATCCTCCGCCCTGCCAACCGAGCAGATTCCCTTTCGGGAGGAACTGAAATACTAAAACTAAAATACTAAAATACTAAAACTAAAATACTAAAAGCCTAAAAAAGCAATCAGCGCAGTCTTCTGTATATGTGATGGTAGAAAATCATCAATGGACAAGTTGCCAGCTAGACACTGAAAGAGCGTCACTAACTGCACCCAGCGGCGTGGCATGGCTTGTCCGGGGCAAGGCAAGTCATTTGCGGCCCCAAACCTGGGGATTTTAAGCACTCCCTGAGTCCCTTCCACTAGTTCTGCTGTGACAGATGAAGGGCTCCTCGTTATTCACAGCCTTAGCCTCTGATTGGCTGCCCGCAGCCCCACAGTCCCACAGCACCGCAGTCCCGCAGCCCCGCAGTCCCGCAGCCCCGCAGTCCCACAGCACCGCAGTCCCGCAGTCCCGCAGCCTTTTATTATTGGTTGAGTCTGAGTGATAGCTCTTTGATTACAGTAGTCAAAGTGCTATCTCAGATTCAACCAATAAAATGCTGCGAGGCTGTGGGCAACCAATCCGGCTAAAGCTGTGAATAACGAGGAGGCAGAGCCTTTACTAATCATTTGCAGCAGAGCAGCCAGCCGCAGTCTATAGCCCTGACCTAGATTGTAAGCTCTTACGAGCAGGAGCCTCTGTTTCCTCTTGTACCAAATTGTATCGTAACTCGAATGTTCGCCTTCAAACTGTCGGCGCTATATAATTCCTGTATAATAATAATAATATAGTGGGAGGGGGAAGCAGTATATAGCGGTGGGGGGGGGAGAAGAGGATGGAGCCAGGTGGATGGAGGAGAGGGGGGATGCAGCCAGGTGGACAGAGGAGAGGGGGGATGCAGCCAGGTGGACAGAGGAGAGGGGGGATGCAGCCAGGTGGACAGAGGAGAGGGGGGATGCAGCCAGGTGGACAGAGGAGAGGGGGGATGCAGCCAGGTGGATAGAGGAGAGGGGGGATGCAACCAGGTAGAAGGGAGAACAGATCCAGGTGAACAGAGGAGAGGGGAGGACAGAGTCAGGTGGACAGAGGAGAAGGTGGGATGCAGCCAGGTGGAGGGGAGGATGGAGCCAGGTGGACAGAAGGGGGGGGGATGCAGCCAGGTGGAGGGGAGGACAGAGCCAGGTGGACAGAGGAGAGGGGGGATGCAGCCAGGTGGAGGGGAGGATGGCTGATTTCAGCGTGTGGAAGGGGGGTTGTACACAGCTTGGATTGTGTGTTTTACAAGCCAACTGCCACTTGTCAGATGGAAGTGATGCAGCAGCTGTGCAGCCACCCGATCGCTTCCACACCCCAATAATGGACGCTTTCCCCCTTGCATGCTCCCTGGCCATGTGTCACGGATTCTGCCTGACCATCAGCACACCCAGGACCATCATGGCAGGTGCTGCTGGGTAAAGGGGAGGAAGACAGGTGACGTCCATTCACTGGTCTCCCCTTATTGCTACTAACCCGACAGCAAAATGTAAAACTTCACCTCCGGGGTCCCTTTCCCCAGTCAGTATGGTAGGGGATGAAGCTATTGAAATGTAATCTGCACTTCATTGGAGGACATGTGAGGCATTAGGGGGCTTTTGGACCCCCGATATCTAATTAACCTCTTGGCGTCGGCCATATGCATATATGCAGGCTCTTGGCGGGTGGGCATTAAAGGCGAGAAGAGGCATATATTCGTACCTAAAGAAAAACAGAACTGTGCCGGGCGCGCGCTGTACTCACTCCCGGCACAGTTACCGGCAGCTAATGGAAATCTCCCGATCTCTATTTGCTATTGAGAACTTTCCAGAAACTTTCTGAAGACCCCTCTTACATATCACGGCAAACACCAGACTTAGGTCAATAATTCTGGGCCCATTATTCACAGTTATGTCTAAACCGGGGGTCAGCAACCAAAAGATCTCGGCCACGTGACTAGTAGATGGCGGCCAGGTAACTGGTAGATGGCGGCCAAGCGACTGGTAGATGGCGGCCAGGCGACTGGTAGATGGCGGCCAGGTGGCTGGTAGATGGTGGCCAAGCGGCTGGTAGATGGCGGCCAGGCGACTGGTAGATGGCGGCCAGGTGGCTGGTAGATGGCGGCCAGGTGACTGGTAGATGGCGGCCAGGTGGCTGGTAGATGGCGGCCAGGTGACTGGTAGATGGCGGCCAGGTGGCTGGTAGATGGCGGCCAGGTGGCTGGTAGATGGCGGCCAGGTGGCTGGTAGATGGCGGCTAGGTGGCTGGTAGATGGCGGCCAGGTGGCTGGTAGATGGCGGCCAGGTGGCTGGTACATGGCGGCTAGGTGACTGGTAGATGGCGGCCAGGTGGCTGGCAGATGGCGGCCAGGTGGCTGGTAGATGGCGGCCAGGTGGCTGGTAGATGGTGGTCTGGGCTTGCTGACCCGCCATCCCAGAGCATCAGAGTGCATTGCAGAGGGACTATTTGTAAAGTTGGAGCTGTAGTAGGGAACGAGAGCCACATAAGTCGATGTCTCCTCTGTAGTGTCGGCTCCTACACCCCGTCATAGTGGGTGGGAGAGTTGTACGCCCCGTCATGGTGGGTGGGTGAGTTGTACACCCTGTTATGGTGGGTGGGTGAGTTGTAAACCCCATCATAGTGGGTGGGTGAATTGTACACCCCGTCATGGTGGGTGGGTGAGTTGTGCGCCCCGTCGTGGTGGGTGGGTGAGTTGTACGCCCCGTCATGGTGGGTGGGTGAGTTATACGCCCCGTCATGGTTGGTGGGTGAGTTGTACGCCCCGTCATGGTGGGTGAGTTTGTTGTACACCCCATCATGGTGGGTGGGTGAGTTGTACACCCTGTCATGGTGGGTGGGTGAGTTGTACGCCCCGTCATGGTGGTTTGGTGAGTTGTACACCCCGTCATGGTGGGTGGGTGAGTTGTACACCCCGTCATGGTGGGTGGGTGGGTTATACGCCCTGTCATGGTGGGTGGGTGAGTTATACGCCCCGTCATGGTGGGTGGGTGAGTTGTACGCCCCGTCATGGTGGGTGGGTGAGTTGTACGCCCCGTCATGGTGGGTTGGTGAGTTGTACACCCCGTCATGGTGGGTGGGTGAGTTGTACACCCTGTCATGGTGGGTGGGTGAGTTATACGCCCTGTCATGGTGGGTGGGTGAGTTATACGCCCCGTCATGGTGGGTGGGTGAGTTGTACGCCCTGTCATGGTGGGTGGGTGGGTGAGTTGTACACCCCGTCATGGTGGGTGGGTGAGTTATACGCCCTGTCATGGTTGGTGGGTGTAACACCTGCCAAACATGACCCATTCAAGTGAATGAGACCGCTCTGCAATTTCCCTGGAACCGTGTGCAGTACAGCACACAAGGGGTTAAACAGACGGCGTTGTGTTGTGTCGCTCTCTATCCACCTGCTTTAACCCCTTGGACCCCACATACGCATGCAGTTACAGGGACTTGCAGATTGGCCCCATTTACTTGAATGGGTCTCGACTGACAGGCGGTAGCTCCTGCCAAAAGCAACAGGGGGTGTAATTCCTGCTGTGGAATGTGCATACCTTTGGATGCTGCCTCAACAGCTAAGGGGGGTAGGGATTGGGACAGTAAAACCATGACTCAACCACAGGGTTTTACCACCCCTCAAATTTACACGTGAACGAGCCTTAAGTGTGCCGCTGCCGGATGCAACTAAGGGCTCATTCACAAGTGCAGCAGACACTACTGCTCCTCTGAAAAGCAATCGGAATGCGTTTGACAGGCGGTAAGGAGGCAATATGTTGCCTTCTCAACACCTGATGTAAACCCATGATTGCACGGATTGCGACACGGTAGTACGGCAATTAGAGGGGTAAATCCGGTGACACTGAACCCCGTGATCTCTGACTCCTCCCATGTTGTTCAGGTAGATCTCCACCTCTTTAAGGTTGCCTCCCCCTGCTCAAAACTTTTGACCTGTAGGGTCTGTTAACCCCACCCCCGGCACACCAAGCCCGAATTTGAAATTGTGCGACTTACAGTGAAGTCGCACCATTTCAAAGTCGGATGACACCATTTTCAGGTGCGATTTGCATGACATCCAACACAGCGGTCTAGCAAATTTCCCCAAAAGTAGCGCATGGACTACTTTAGAATTCGGTCAGAACCGCACCGATTTGACCGCTGTAAGTGCGACTTGCCATATGATTTACAATTCGTATGGCATGCAAATCGCACCCAGTGTGACCGGGGGACTTAAAGCATTGCCTATGGAAAATATAGGGTACTGAAGTCTGTCACATTTCACGGGAACAGTTTGACATGTTGGGTATCTCTTTACTCGGCACAACCTCGTCTTTTATATATTTTTTTACTTGGGTAATATATTGCGTTTGTGTGCCTGAAAATTCACTCTTTTTACGGAAATTTTACGTTTCATTAGCTGTTGCACTAATATCATGTGACATAAAAAATGGAACTCCTGCTATTTGAGATATTTGTGTATCAGATCTCTGACCTGTTTAGGGTCTCATATTGATAACAATATATATTATTATAGTGCAAACAAATGAATATTAGAAACATATGAGCTCCGGCCCAGTATTCTGCGGTCATGGCTTTCTCTGCTCTGCTCTTCAAACCGCCCATAGAGTTCCTTCCATGAGGAGTCAGCTCATGGTGTGTGCTGCAAATAATTTATTGCTTCCAGGTCAAGGGTCAGGTCTGAGGGGGTGACCCTATAAGTGCAGCTGTTGTCCAGGAATCTCTGATGTGATACTGAACAGCAGGAGGGAACAAGGAATACTGTCTGCAGGCCACATCTTAGGTGGCTTTCTGGATCTGCTGTAGAACATGCATGGACATGGACGGTTGTGGATCTGCTGTAGAACATGCATGGACATGGACGGTTCTGGATCTGCTGTAGAACATGCATGGACATGGACGGTTCTGGATCTGCTGTAGAATATGCATGGACATGGACGGTTTTGGATCTGCTGTAGAACATGCATTGACATGGACAGTGCTGAATCTGCTGTAGAACATGCATGGACATGGACGGTTCTGGATCTGCTGTAGAACATGCATGGACATGGACGGTTCTGGATCTGCTGTAGAATATGCATGGACATGGACGGTTTTGGATCTGCTGTAGAACATGCATTGACATGGACGGTTTTGGATCTGCTGTAGAACATGCATTGACATGTACGGTTCTGGATCTGCTGTAGAACATGCATGGACATGGACGGTTCTGGATCTGCTGTAGAACATGCATGGACATGGACGGTTCTGGATCTGCTGTAGAACATGCATGGACATGGATGGTTTTGGGTCTGCTGTAGAACATGCATATACAGTTCTGGATCTGCTGTAGAACATGAATGGATATGGACGGTTCTGGATCTGCTGTAGAACATGCATGGACATGGACGGTTCTGGAGCTGCTGTAGAACATGCATGGGCATGGACAGTTCTGGGTCTGCTGTAGAACATGCATGGATGGTTCTGGATCTGCTGTAGAACATGAATGGATATTGACAGTTCTGGATCTGCTGTAGAACATGAATGGATATGGATGGTTATGGATCTGCTTTAGAACATGCATGGACATGGATGGTTCTGGATCTGCTGTAGAACATGCATGGACATGGACGGTTCTGGGTCTGCTGTAGAACATGCATTGACATGGATGGTTCTGGGTCTGCTGTAGAACATGCATGGACGGTTCTGGGTCTGCTGTAGAACATGCATGGACATGGACGGTTCTGGGTCTGCTGTAGAACATGCATGGACGGTTCTGGATCTGCTGTAGAACATGCATGGACATGGACGGTTCTGGATCTGCTTTAGAACATGCATGGACATGGACGGTTCTGGATCTGCTGTAGAACATGCATGGACGGTTCTGGATCTGCTGTAGAACATAGGACGGTCCCTTCTCTCCCTAGGAGATGGTCTTACTTATCAAAGTACCCAAAGGAAGAAGTGCCTGTCCTGATCCAGGAACACACATACATCCACATTTTCCAGTGTTTCAAACCTGCACTACAGAAATCTCAGTGGTCACTCACAGGATTTGAGGTTCACGGCAATCGTTCTACAAAGTCAAAGTGAATCTAAACTGCTACCGTGGCAAAAAGTGACTTTAAAAATTACCTGAAGCTTGTCGCCCAAAAAGGGTCAGGAGCCTCTTTAGAGTTGACAAACGCACATAGGGAAATGGCACCCCACTGAAGTGCATGAGCTGCCCTGTGCATGACACGTGCAATGACGTGAAAATCACCCACTCGAGATCACATGTTCCATGAATGGGGCCTGACACTCACCAGCCACTTTACCGGTTGACCTGTCCAATTGCTTGGTAATGCAAATTGCTAATCAGCCAATCACATGGCAGCAACTCAGTGCATTTAGGCATCTAGACGTGATGAAGACGACTTGCTGAAGTTCAAACCGAGCATCAGAATGGGGAAGAAAGGGGATTTAAGTGACTTTGAACGTGGCATGGTTGTTGGTGGCAGACGGGCTGGTCTGAGTATTTAAAAAACTGCTGATCTACTGGGATTTTCATGCACAACCATCTCTAGAGTTTACAGAGAATGTCCAAAAAAGAGAAAATATCCAGTGAGTGGCAGATGTGTGGAGGAAAATGCCTTGTTGATGTCAGAGGAGAATGGACAGACTGGTTCCAGATGATAGAAAGACAACAGTAACTCAAATAACCACTCGTTGCAACCAAGGTATGGAGAATACCATCTCTGAATGCACAATGTGTCCATCCTTGAAGCAGATGGGCTACAGCAGCAGAAGACCACACCGGGCGCCACTCCTGTCAGCTAAGAACAGGAAACGGAGTCTACAATTCACACAGGATCAGCAAAATTGGACAACAGAAGATTGGAAAAACGTTGCCTGGTCTGATGAGTCTGGATTTCAGCTGCGACGTTCAGGTGGTAGGGTCAAAATGTGGCATAAACAACATGAAAGCATGGATCCATCCTGCCTTGTATCAACGGTTCAGGCTGGTGGTGGTGGTGTCATGGTGTGGTGAATCCATCCTGCCTTGTATCAATGGTTCAGGATGGTGGTGGTGGTGTCATGGTGTGGTGGATCCGTCCTGCCTTGTATCAATGGTTCAGGCTGGTGGTGGTGGTGTCATGGTGTGGTGGATCCCTCCTGCCTTGTATCAATGGTTCAGGATGGTGGTGGTGGTGTCATGGTGTGGTGGATCCCTCCTGCCTTGTATCAATGGTTCAGGATGGTGGTGGTGGTGTCATGGTGTGGGGGATCCATCGTGCCTTGTATCAATGGTTCAGGCTGGTGGTGGTGGTGTCATGGTGTGGGGGGATCCATCCTGCCTTGTATCAATGGTTCAGGCTGGTGGTGGTGGTGTCATGGTGTGGGGGATCCATCCTGCCTTGTATCAATGGTTCAGGCTGGTGGTGGTGGTGTCATGGTGTGGGGGATCCATCCTGCCTTGTATCAATGGTTCAGGCTGGTAGTGGTGGTGTCATGGTGTGGGGGGATCCATCCTGCCTTGTATCAATGGTTCAGGCTGGTAGTGGTGGTGTCATGATGTGGTGGATCCATCCTGCCTTGTATCAATGGTTCAGGCTGGTGGTGGTGGTGGTGTCATGGTGTGGGGGGATCCATCCTGCCTTGTATCCACGGTTCAGGCTGGTGGTGGTGTCATGGTGTGGTGGTTCCATCCTGCCTTGTATCCACGGTTCAGGCTGGTGATAATGGTGTCATGGTGTGGGGAAGATTTTCTTGGCACCAGGAAGGTGGACCTAATAAAGTGGCCAGGGACTGTATATGTGTTTGGAGTTGAGCTGTAAATGGTGAAAGGCCTGGATGTGGATGACACAGGGACAGACTGACCATTTGGAAACTCGGGCACTGCCTGAGGGCCCCGGGGTCAGTAGGGGGCCCCATGAAATGCCCCTGGTACCTTTTTTATTGGCTTTTTTGAGTGTGGGCAAGGACACAGGGGCCCCATGATCCCCTATTGCCAGGGGGGCCCATAAGTTGTCAGTCCACCCCTGGGATGACATAGGCATTTGCAGACTCTTCAGTGGAACAATACGTCTGTATTTATCCAGCAGGAATAATAATTCCCCATTGGTGGCGGTGATTCGGCCGGGGAGACCCATACGGAGGGCCATTCTGCGCTATCTTCTTCCCCTTCGCACACAGTCTATTTCCTCTCTCGCCTTCCTCGCCACCATTCCCCATCTCATTCTTTGTTATCTGGCTTCCCCACTTCTCCAGCTCCCCGGCTTCCTCTCCTCTCACTCTATTGTTTTCGGGTCTTTGGAACTTCCAAATCTCGCAGCGCTGGACCCCTCTGGCATTGAAACAGTTTATTAAATATCTGCGTGGGGGAGTGAAATGATCTCCGTAAAAACAACAGACGCTCAGACGCTCCCGGAAAGGTATAGAACGGAAAATCGCTCAGAACGAGAGCTGTTTATTTTCATTTCTCTGGGCCTGGGCTGAGTCTGCTATTCCAGGCAGCAACAGGAGCCCCGGCTTCCTCCAGCCTCCCAAAACCAAGCAGAAACGGTCAGTGAAGAGCAAAGGAAAAAAAAAAAAACACATTTTTGCAACTTATTTATTGTAACAAACTTATTTTTTTTATCACATTTAATGTATAAAATACAAATCAGGAGCAACTTCAGGAACTTAACATGTCCAGTCTGGAGGAAAGAAAGGAAAAGAGAGACATGAATGAAACTTTTAAATACATCAAGGGGGTGAAAAAGGTTCAAGAGGGCGGGATTATCAATAGGAAACCAAAATCAAGAACACGAGGACATGACCTCCAACCAGGGGCGGACTGACAACTCATGGGGCCCCCGGGCAATAGGGGATCATGGGGCCCCCGTGTCCTTGCCTACACTCAAAAAAGCTTATAAAAAAGGTACCAGGGGCATTTCATGGGGCCCCCTACTGACCCCGGGCCCTCGGGCAGAGCCTGAGTGCTCGAATGGTCAGTCCGCCCCTGCCTCCAAATAACTGGAGGAAAGGTCAAAACCAATCTCAGAAAGTACTATGTTACTGAAGGAGTAGTTGATGCCGGGAATAAACCACCAGAAGAGGTAGTGAGCCAACCAGCAGTAAGCCCGGGTTCACATTGATGTGGTGCGGAATTCGTAGAGTTTTCTATGCGCACCGCATCAGAATTGCACCCCGTTCATGCGAACCGCTGCAGGTGTGTATGTTAACCTCTAGACGCCGAGCGCACGCAAATATGCAGTCTCTTGGCGTTTGGGCCTTGACGCAGAGAGACCGCATATTTGCGTACCATTTGGAAATATATATGTGCTGAGAGCGCGCGCCCTGTGCGTGCTCCCAGCACATATGTCCACAAGGTCCCAATCTCCCCTTGCGATAGGAACCTTTTGCGATCATGTGACAGAGAATCACGGCGGTCACATGACCCTAAAACCCCGCCCCGCCTACCGGCTTCTGAAACTCTTACAGGGTCGGGAGGCGGTGGAGCAAAGGGGTTAAGTTAACAACACCCCGAAAGCGGTCTGCAAAACATGGTGCGATGTGCAGAATCGGATCACATACAGTTGTGTTCAAAATAATAGCCGTCAGACATCACTAACCGGATCAATCGCTGTTTTTGGTGGAAATGATATTTCTACATGGCAAATAATTTCCTAGCAGGTGTAGTAGAGTCATAGAAATCCAACAGACCCAACAGTCATGACATGCATGCTGCTGATTCTGTGTCATTGAATCACTCATTGAAAGGGGCGTGTTCACAATAATAGCCGTGTGGAGTTCTATTAGTGAGGTCATTCATTCTTTGATAAACAGGTGGCAATTATTGCCCTTATTTAAGGAAGGAAGGCAGCAAATGTTGCACATGCTGGTTACAGTGCATTTCTCTCTGAAATTCTGAGGAAAATGGGTCGTTCCAGACATTGTTCAGAAGAACAGCGTACCTTGATTAAAAAGTTGATTGGAGAGGGGAAAACATATAAAGAAGTGCAGAAAATGATCGGCTGCTCAGCTAAAATGATGGCAAATGCTTTAAAATGGCAACCAAAACCTGAAAGACGTGGAAGAAAGCGAAAAACTACCATTGGAATGGATAGAAGAAGAGCCAAAATGGCGCGGACTCAGCCAACAATCAGCTCCAGGAAGATGAAAGAAGGTGTGACGTTCCCTGTGAGGACTCAGCCAACAATCAGCTCCAGGAAGATGAAAGAAGGTGTGACGTTCCCTGTGAGGACTGTTACAATTAGAAGACGCCGATGTGAAGCCAAGCTATCTGCAAGAAGTCCCCGCAAAGTCCCACTGTTGGGAAAAAGACGTGCTGAAGAGGTTACAATCTGCCAAAGAGCACATTGACTGGCCTAAAGAGAAATGGCGCAACATTTTGTGGACTGATGAAAGTAAGATTGTTCTTTTTGGGTCTAGTGGGCGGAGACAGTTTGTCAGACGACCCCCAAACACTGAATTCAAGCCACAGTACACTGTGAAGACCGTGAAGCATGGTGGTGCAAGCATCATGATATGGGGATGTTTCTCATACTACGGTGTTGGGCCTATTTATCACATACCAGGGATCATGGATCAGTTTGAATCCATCAGAATACTTGAAGAGGTCATGCTGCCTTATGCTGAAGAGGAAATGCCCTTGAAATGGGTGTTCCAACAAGACAACGACCCCAAACACACCAGTAAACGGGCAACATCTTGGTTCCAGACCAACAAGATGGACGTTATGGGGTGGTCAGCCCAATCCCCGGATCTTCATCCAATAGAAAACTTGTGGGGTGAAATCAAAAATGCCGTTTCTGAGGCAAAACCAAGAAATAGAGAAGACTGTGGAATGTGGTCCAATCATCCTGGGCTGGAATACCTGATCACAGGGGCCAGAAGTTGGGGGACTCCATGCAACACAGATGTACAGCAGTTCTCAGAAACAGTGCGACTACAACCAAATATTCATGAAGTCATTCAAAGGAAAGCAAAATCTTCAAACATTTCTCAGTTTATATAGTGAATGTTGGAGTTTGTAAAGAAGAATACAAACACTGCGATTTTTTTGAACCGTCTAATATTCACTTTTCTTCCATTTTTTTAGAGGAACAACACAAATTTGATGTATTTTTCTTCATGTTGTGATTTGGAATAGAATGTGTCGTGTTCCCAATGCATTTGTGTGGATGGAAATAAAAGGATTAGAAGGATTTTCAGCTTTATTCACTTTTTCACCACACTGCTATTATTTTGAACACAACTGTAGGTGTGAATACCCGTGCGATCCGATTCTAGTGCGGACCCAAAAAAGGGTCCTGCACCTTTCTGGTGCGGGTGCGGTGGGATTAGAGCCATACAAAATGTACGACTCCGATCGCACCGCACACAAATCACATGTGATTGGCAGGGAATGCGGTGCGGTTCCTGTACAAATCACATGCGATGTTCCGCACCGCATGTATGTGAACCCGGGATAAATAGTTGCAAACATGCGTGGGACAAGCATAGATCTATACTCAGACAAAAAACTTTAAAAAAAAGTAAATTAAAAAAACAAAGCAAAATACAAACAAACAAAAACACCCCCCCCCCCAAAAAAAAAACTCAAAATGGGCAGACTCGATGGACCACTTGGTCTTTTTCTGTCGTTCCTTTTCTATGTTTCTGTATTAATCTGTACTGAAGAGAAGTCTACATGGATGTGCCGCAGTTTAATGATTAGGTGAATTCAGCTCAGTGGTAAAAGCATTTGTAGGGAGTCTACGCCCCATCCATGGGGGCAGGGCTGCTCTTAGAATCCACGGGGCCCCATACAGCCAACTTGACAGGGCCCCCCACCCCAAGAAAAACAGTTTACTGTGCTTTATGAATGACCACAGTGAGTGATCAGTACAGTCATTGTGTTCATTCAGGAAAGGAAGGAGCTAGTAAATGTGACCTATTGTGTGCTTGCAGCTGGTGGGAAGGAGAGGAGGGAAGTCAGCAGCACTGCGGGGGTGGGGGCACACAGGGGAAAACGTATGGTGTACAGGGAGGGTGATGGGTGCAGCGAGGAGGCAATTACTGGAACCGATCCCCTGTATGACTTTCTCTGCAGCACCTGAAGGCAAGCAGAAGGGAGAGGTAAAGAAGCCAGCTTTCAGGGGCTGCAGGGAGAGCCATACAGGGGATCGGTTCTAGTAATTGCCCTCTGCCGTGCTGATCACCCTCCCAGCCCACATCCAATTCACCCATCTGCCTGAGTCCCCCTGATAGCCTGGACCCCATACAGGAGGACTGGTGGTAACCCCTTGGTACCCCCTTATCCACAGCCCCATCCGTGGGTGTAGGGCTTGTTGGCCCACTTTCTTAGGGCTTGTCGGACCACTTTCGTAGGGCTTGTCAGTCCACTTTCGTAGGTCTTGTCAGTCCACTTTCGTAGGGCTTGTTGGTCCACTTTCATAGGGCTTATTGGCCCACTTTCGTAGGGCTTGTCGGCCCACTTTCGTAGGGCTTGTTGGTCCACTTTCGTAGGGCTTGTCGGTCCAATTTCATAGGGCTGGTCGGTCCACTTTTGTAGGGCTTGTCGGTCCACTTTCGAAGGGCTTGTCAGTCCATTTTCGTAGAGCTTGTCGGTCCACTTTCGTAGGGCTTGTCGGTCCACTTTCGTAGGGCTTGTCGGTCCACTTTCGTAGGGCTTGTCGGTCCACTTTCGAAGGGCTTGTCAGTCCACTTTCGTAGAGCTTGTCGGCCCACTTTCGTAGGGCCTGTTGATCCACTTTCGTAGGGCTTGTCGGTCCATTTTCGTAGAGCTTGTCGGACCACTTTTGTAGAGCTTGTCGGACCACTTTTGTAGGGCTTGTCGGCCCACTTTCGTAGGTCTTGTCGGCCCACTTTCGTAGGTCTTGTCGGCCCACTTTCGTAGGTCTTGTCGGCCCACTTTAGTAGGGCTTGTCGGCCCACTTTCGTAGGGCTTGTCGGCCCACTTTCGTAGGGCTTTTCGGCCCACTTTTATTAGACGCTTTCCACCCAGGCCAATTCAGACATTTCTCTCATATATCTAAAAACCATCATTTTTATTCTAGAAAATTACTTAGAACCCCCAAAACAATTATATATGTTTTAAGCAGAGGCCCTAGAGAATAAAACAGTGGGTATTGTTATTTTTTTACGTCACGCAGTATTTGCGCAGCGGTTTTTCAAATCCAAAAATGTTTTGGAAAAAAGACAATTTAATGAATTTTAGTGTCCACAAATACAACATAATACCCATTTTTTGGGGTAAAATATAAAAGATGATGTTATGCCGAGTAGATAGATACCAAACACGTCATGCTTTAACCGCTTCTGCGCTGCCCCATAGCAGAAATATTGCTACAGGGCAGCAGGGGTGTGCAAAATTGCAGCCTTGACTAGTTGTCACCGGGTTCCGGCCAGTCATTCCCCTCAGGCACCCAGCAATCTCTGAGGATTTCTGACAGGGGAGAGACCTGTATGTAAATAATACAGATCTCTCCCCTGTCAGCACCTGCACGCTGCTTTGTATGGCTCTGCATAGCAGCATGCTCACAGTGAAACAGACACAGCACACAGTTAACACTTTGATCACCCCTCATGTTAACCCCTTCCTGCCCAGTGCCATTAGTACAGTGTCAGTGCTTTTTATTAGCACAGATCACGGTATTGGTGTCACTGGAGTCAGTCAGTGACACCAAGTCAATTTCCCCCCCAGTGTCAGAATGCCCGCCGCAGTCCCGCAGTCACTGAACCCCGCCATTACTAGTGAAAAAAAAAATCTATACCGCCATTTCTAGATGCTATAACTTTCCCGTAAAACAATTAATTTACACGTATTGGGATTTCTTTAGCGAAGACACGGAGCAGAATACATTTTGGCTGAAATTTGTGATGAAATTAGATTTTTTAAATTTTTTTACTGGATGTGTTTAATAGCAAAAAGTCAAAATTATAGTTTTTTTTTAAATTGTCGGTCTTTTTGTGTTTATAGCACAAAAAATAAAAGATGCACAGGTGATCAAATACCACTGAAAGAAAGCTCTATTGGTGGGAAAAAAAGGACGTAAATTTCATTTGGGTGCGGCGTTGCACGACCGCGCAATTGTCAGTTAAAATAACGCAGAGCCTGAAATGCAAAAAATGGCCTGATCAGGAAGGGGGGAGGGGAATCCTCTGGAGGGGTTCAAATTGCGCACGCCAGTAAAATGGCAACAAACTATGGTACAGCAAAGTTTGCGTCTAAGTTCCAGACTCCCCTGAAGGTGGGACAGTGGTAGCACAGGTCACCTGTGGGAGCGCTTGTTTGGTGGTCCACCCAGGAGCACGGCTGATGCGCTCAGATGGGGTCTGCAGGCAGGGGGCGCCTGTGCGTGGTATGCAGGTCTTCCAGAGAACAGAGGATCACAGGATAACCAGTTTGAGCCAAGGTCGGGTGCCAGGAGGGGATCGGAGCAGACGTAGTCAAGAGGGATAGCCGAGGTCATACACAGAGATCAGGAGAGAAGATCCGTTAGACAAGCCGGGGTCAGGTCGGGGTTAAACAGAGCAGACAGGTCCAGGATCACAGATCACAATAGCACAGGAACAGGAAGTCAGATATCAACCAGCACCTGAGAGTAGCGCAGGGCTTCCTTATAAAGGCTGCTTGGCACCAAATTTGAGCCGATGTGAACTTCTGCGACCATGCAAGGTACTGGCACGGGTGCCAGGTCTCCCAACACCTCTGCCGAGGGCGGAGCCCTGACACACCTGAACGCAGGGTAGAGGCTTCTTATTTTTTGTATGTCTTTAATGTAAAGGCTTCTTCTCTCCCAAAGCTCTTTAAAGCCTCTGAACTCCGGAACCCAACCAGGGAATACCAAAACCTGGAGAAAACTGTAAAAACACCGTTCTCTGCTCAGCACGAACATTCCAAAGCCCCTCCGTCTGCCATTGTGAGACCCCTGCATGCTTCGTAACTTTATTTATACAGTGGCAGGACCCAGCGCCGACACAATGTATTTAGCGAAACCGATGGCGTCACAAGTGGGCTGCTCCCGTTAACCGAAGAACTGCCACAGAGACCTCGGAAAGTGAAAGTAATATTTGAATTTAAAGATGAAAGTCCAAAACAAGGTTGTTCTCCAAATGTATGATAAGTGCTACAACCGACGCGTTTCAGGGACCACACACCGTCTCCTTCATCGTGGCTTAAAATATGGACTCAAAACTGTTATTTAGACTCTGTATTGAGAGAACAATTCAACGATCACCAGCTGCTGAATGTTCCTTACCGTGTACTTTGCCACAAGGAGTCACTTGCTTGGCACTTCCCCCATTCACAGAGCAACTTCTATTTTTTTTTAATTGATACAGTGGAGAAGGTGGAAATCATGACATCATTGCCCCTAACTCTCCACCTCATCCAACCAGACAATGCCTTGTATTCACTGAAAAAAATACAAGGCATTCTGTGAATGGTGGCAGTAATGAGCGAGCTGAGCGACCTCCCTGTGGTCAGTGGGCAGAGGGGAAGCTGCTTGGCATAGGACCTGGATGATCACAGCTATCACTGCAGTAGTGCTGAGGACCCCTCAGGTAATGAAGGCCATAGATGGGTCGAAAATCACACATTTAAAAAAAAAAAAAAAAAAAAACTGGTCGTTCGATCGGCCGACGTTACCACGAATAGTAAACAAATCGGCCAATTTTTGTCCCGTCTACGGACTGCATTTAACCCCATAATTACTTCTGTCCCTGCAGAGAGCTCCGCTATTATATTATACATGAAAGTCTTGTGGTTGCAACAATGTATCCATTTGTATCCATTTGTATCCATTTCAGATACAGATGTTTTTATTTGGATACAAATGGATACATTGTTGCAACTGCAAGACTTTCATGTAAAATATAATAGCGGACTAGAATTCTTTTTCTTCTTTTTCTTCTTCTTGCAGGTGACGGCTCATGCGCAGATTTTTTATTGGTAAAACGATCGGCCGATTTGCCCATCATTGTTGGGAAAATCGGCCGATCTTCAAAATCGGCCACAAAATTTCCTACATGACTGATGAAAAAAAATGTGCCAAAACCCCGAAAAACGGCCGACCGATTAACCCACTAATGGTGCGAAAATCGGCCTATTTTCGACCTTCTATGGCTGGCATAAGAGATATATAAAAGGCTTTTCTTCAGGGGGAACGTAAAGAGTCGAACAATTGTTCTATAAAACTCAGTTTCGTCACAATTTTGGAAATTGAGATATTGATTAAAATCTTACTTTTCGAAAGGGGTGGACTCATTTCTGCTGAGCAGAGAAGCTGATAACAGATCTTCAGTCCATCTCCATTGGAGGTTTCCTGTTCAGCAGCTCACCCGCCGAGTGAAATCATGATAGAGCTCCACCCAACATAAAAATCCTCCGCTGGTTGGAATTTGGTGAATAAACACAGAAGGTTTTCCTTTATCGGAGGCGCGCTCTCCCCTAATGATGTCATCATTCCAAGTCCATCAGTATGCGTCCTTATGTCACATACTTTCACTTACGGACATTCACATTTCTTCTCGACTTCTCTGGCGTTGGACTCCATTTGTTTGGACTCTCACTGCAGTGTCAAGGAAGAGGTCAAGAACTGTATATACTGAACTGTACCAGCACATGTGTCACGGTGTATCTGAAACATCTGAAAAATGCTGTACCTCTAAATATAGTTTTAATCATACTTTTGATGAATCACTTCTGACAACTTTTTCTTGACACCAAGAGATAAAGGGTGACAGAGGATCAATAAATAGCAGGGTGTAGCTCTAAATAGACCACATGAATAATACAAGGTAAATAAGCAGAATCAATAAAAATTAAAATTGAATAATAAATGAATGGCACAATGAATGAACAAAAAATGACTTAGTGGCAGCAATAAAAACGTATCATTATTGTCAAAACAATATACACCCCAAATGTAACAGGTAACCAGATAGGTGACCACAGTGATAGGGTGTTGGCACATCAATAAATAAAGTGATGAAACAATGGTGTATTATGTCACTATATAGTGACTACTGGTGTGCAAAGGGCCAAACTATAGTCCAAACATGAGGTGCATGGGAGATCGAGATGATCTTCAGACTCATTCACCTTTCCAACCGCTCCATTTCCACCACCCCCCTCTGCCAATCCCTCCACTGACCTCCAATCAGTGTCCTCCACCCCCCTCTGCCAATCCCTCCACTGGCCTCCATTCAGTGTCCTCCACCCCCCTCTGCCAATCCCTCCACTGACCTCCACTCAGTGTCCTCCACCCCCCTCTGCCAATCCCTCCACTGGCCTCCATTCAGTGTCCGCCACCCCCCTCTGCCAATCCCTCCACTGGCCTCCACTCAGTGTCTGCCACCCCCCTCTGCCAATCCCTCCACTGGCCTCCACTCAGTGTCCTCCACCCCTCTCTGCCAATCCCTCCACTGGCCTCCACTCAGTGTCCGCCACCCCCCTCTGCCAATCCCTCCACTGGCCTCCACTCAGTGTCCGCCACCCCCCTCTGCCAATCCCTCCACTGGCCTCCACTCAGTGTCCTCCACCCCCCCCGCCAATCCCTCCACTGGCCTCCACTCAGTGTCCTCCACCCCCCTCCGCCAATCCCTCCACTGGCTTCCGATTGCGCAACGGATCAAATTCAAAATCCTAACGCTGACGTACAAAGCCGTCCACCATACTGCCCCGAACTACATCACTGACCTAATATCCAAGTACCACCCAACACGCACACTCTGCTCCTCACAAGACCTCCTTCTCTCTAGTTCCCTGGTCTCCTCCTCCCATGCCCGCCTCCAAGACTTCTCCAGGGTATCACCCATCCTCTGGAACTCCCTGCCCCAACCCATCAGATTATCACCTACTCTCCTCTCATTTAGGTGCACTCTGAAAACCCATCTCTTCAGGGAAGCCTACCCCACCCCCTGCTAACTTGCCGACCTCCTCCACTCTTCCTACCACTCCATCCCCCACAGCTATCTCCTCCTGTGCCACCATCCCCTCCCTCCTAGATTGTAAGCTCGAAAGAGCAGGGCCCTCAATCCCCTCATGTTTTGCATTGTATTGGTATTGTTCTGTCACATGTTCTGTCCCCCTCTGTAATGTACAGCGCTGAGCGAACTACTGGCGCTTTATAAATACTGTATAATAATAATAATCTTCAGGATCCAGTAATCAGATCCAATAAAGTGGTGATAAATCTCAGGTAAAGATTGAGCACTCACCAGATACGCAGTCAGTCTGCGCATTTAGAGATGACAATCTCTGAGAACTGGAGATCCCTTTAAGGTCTGGTCAGGTCTGGTCTCCCTCACTCTCCGACATCAGCTGCCAGCAAGGTATAGCCGTTCTGTGGGTAGTTAAAGCTCGAGTCTCTTGGCTCCCATTATCCAGAGTCCAGCTGCACGTAAGGCTCCCTCTGTGAACAAACGCACTTGGTCTGTGGTCTGTACCTGGTAATGTTCCACAAGTGGTGGAGCAATATGGTGACTATGGGATCACTACTGGATTGCTTTCACCACTTTCAAGTCTTGCGTTGAAAATGCGCCCTCCGACTTTCAACAGTCCTTTACGATCTTCTTGCTGCAGTCCTGTTCCTGATCCCTTCTCATGTTTGTCTGTGCTTATCCTCAGCTGATAGATTGTAAGCTCCCAGGATCAGGACCCTCCTATCCCTCTTGTATTGATCTGTATTGTTGCTGTATTGTCTCCCATTATATTGTAAAGCGCTGAGCAAACTGTTGGCGCCATAAATCCTGTATAATAATAATAATAATAATAATTAAATTGCCAATTACTAAAATTTCTGGTACCAAATCTGGCATTTCAGATTCCCTTAGAGCAGCCATTATCATTCAGGGTTCCATGGAACTCTAGCATTGCTCCAGAAGTTGCCAGGGGCTCCTTGAGGAGTGAGCAGTGCAGAATTGATCTTCTGCCTGATGGTACCTGCACAGTTGTGGGGGCCAATATCTCTTTTACGGTGGACAGTTTTCCTGCGGACCACCTGGGATGAGCTTGGATCGGTCTAAACATGGAGGTTAGATGTCGTTGCTGAGCCAAAGATCTGCGGGCAGGAGATTCCCGGCCCTGCAGCTGAAGATGTAGACGGTGGCAGGGATGCTTAAGAAAGAGGATCCCATCCCCAAAACATGTTGCCACGTCCATCTACGTCACGTATGATGACATCACGCCCATGGTGGCCACCATCTTTGTTTTTACATACTGCTGGTTCTTCTTGGTGTGTTCCTTGGTATACTTACTAGATCCTGGTATCTGACATCACATCCACCTAGAGGGGTCTGATATAACACCGCTGACCACATGGTATACTGCCACCCCTTGGAGAGTCGACAGATGTGCTTGTATATTAATTTTACGTGTGATCACAATATATACTTTTCATTTTTATTGAGTTTAAATAAATACTGCACTCTAGTTGTGGCGCTCTCTCTCCATCTTGCGTTTCTTCTAGGATTGCTCCAGGAGTTGCTGTAGGCTCCTTGAGCAGTGAGCAGTGGAGAATTGGTCTTCGGCCTGATGGTACCTGCACAGTTGTGGGGGCCAATATCTCTTTTATGGGGGACAGTCTTCCTACGGGCCACCTGCAATGAGCTTGGATTGGTCTAAACCTGGAGGTTAGATGTCATTGCTGGGCCAAAGACTTGTGTGCAGATCAGGGGCGGACTGACCATTTGGAAACTAGGGCACTGCCCGAGGGCCCGGGGTCAGTAAGGGGCCCCATGAGATGCCCCTGGTACCTTTTTCATAGGCTTTTTTGAGTTTGGGCAAGGACACAGGGGCCCCATGATCCCCTATTGCCCGGGGGCCCCATGAGTTGTCAGTCCGCCCCTGGTGCAGATTCCTGTAGACAGTGGCAAGGATACATGAGAAAGGGGCTCCCATCCCCGAAACATGTTGCCACATCCATCCACGTCATGTATGATGTCATCATGCCCATGGCGGCCACCATCTTGGTTTTTACATACTGTTGGTTCATCTGCTGGTTCTTCTTGGTGTGCTCCCTGGTATGCTTATTGGATCCCAATATCTGACATCACATCCACCTAGAGGGGTCTGTTATAACACGGCTGATCATCTGATATACTGCCACCTATTGGAGACTTGACAATCCACCTGGAGTGAGCTTGAATTGGTCCAAACCTGGGAGTTAGATGTAATTGTTGGGCAGGAGATAACCGGCTCCGCTGCTGTGTATATGTGCAGCTGTGGGGCTGCTAATCTCCTGCCAAATAATGACATTGAACTTCCCGGTGTGGACCAATCCAAGCTCATCCCAGGTGGGCTGAAGGAAAAATGGCCGCCGTACAAGAAAAATGCTCATAGGATCATTGACCTAATATGGCCATATTAGGTCAATGACATTGGACAGCAATGACGTACAACTTCTGGGTTTGGACTAAATGTAGGTGGTTAGCCCGGCAAGGCTACAGTTGGTCACATTCCCGGAGTTCAGATTTAATTTAGAACTAAAGGCAAAACCTTTTTAGATGTTCATTGAGTGGGGAAGGGATTAGAACTCCTGTCAGGTTTTTATTGCTGCATGCGTCCCCATTAGGGAGATTCACCTTCTAAATGTCCCCGTTAGGGAGATTCACTTTCTCTGTCCTCGTTAGGGAGATTCATCTTCTATTTGTCTCTGTTAGGGAGATTCACTTTCTCTGTCCTCGTTAGGGAGATTCACCTTCTATATGTCCCCGTTAGGGAGATTCACCTTCTATATGTCGCCGTTAGGGAGATTCACCATTTCTCTTTGTCCCTGTTAGGGAAATTCACCTTCTCTATTTGTCTCCGTTGGAGGATTCACCTTCTCTATTTGTCCCAGTTAGAGAAATTCACCTTCTATTTGTCCCTGTTGGGGGGATACGCCTTTTTTTGTCCTCGTTTGGGGGATTCACCTTCTATTTGTCCCCATTGGGGGGATTCACCTTCTCTATTTGTCCGTGTTGAGGAGATTCACCTGCTCTTATTGTCCCTGTTGGAGGATTCACCTTCTCTATTTATCCCAGTTAGGGAAATTCACCTTCTATTTGTCCCTGTTTGGGGGATTCATCTTCTCTGTTTGTCCCTGTTAGGGGGATTCACCTTTTTTTTGTCCTCGTTTGGGGGATTCACCTTCTATTTATCCCCGCTAGGGATATTCATCTTCTATTTATCCCCGCTAGGGAGATTCATCTTCTGTTTATCCCCGCTAGGGAGATTCATCTTCTGTTTGTCCCCATTGGGAGGATGCACCTTCTCCATTTGTCCCCGTTGAAGGGATTCCCCTTCTCTATTTGTCCCCATTGGGGAGATTCACCTTTTCTATTTGTCCCCGTTGGGGAGATTCATCTTCTCCATTTGCCCCCGTTGAGGGGATTCACCTTCTCTATTTGTCCCCGTTGAGGGGATTCACCTTCTCTATTTGTCCCCATTGGGGAGATTCACCTTTTCTATTTGTCCCCGTTGGGGAGATTCATCTTCTCCATTTGTCCCCGTTGTTGAGATTCTCCTTCACAATTTGTCCTGTTTACTGTTATCACCAAGAGTGAAAGTGAGAGAAAACCCCAAATTTTTGGTTGTCACCACAACAGGAATAGAGGGGAAAGCTTCCAATGGGGACACTAATTCTGGTGACAACCAGGGATTCCCTCACTTTTGGAAGGCTCTCCTCTCACTTCTTGTTGTATTTATGGGACAGGAAGTGAAGTGAAGGGGAATCTCTCCAATGGGACATTGATGGTGAAAAAGCTGATTGGGGTTATAACCCGCTAGCTCCCTTGTCTCCTACTCCCATGCTCGTCTCCAGGACTTCTCCAGAGCTTCCCCCATCCTCTGGAACTCTCTACCCCAATTTATCAGACTATCGCCTACTCTGCTCGCTTTTAGGCGATCTCTGAAAACCGATCTCTTCAAGGATCCTATCCTGCCCTCAGCTAATAATGGAATCTTCTACTCCTCCTACCAGTCCATCCCCCACAGTTACTACCTTTTGTACCACTAGCCCCTCTCTCTTAGATTGTAAGCTCCCAGGATCAGGCCCTCCTATCCCTCTTGTATTGAACTGTATTGTTGCTGTATTGTCTCCCGTTATATTGTAAAGCGCTGAGCAAACTGTTGGCGCCATAAATCCTATATAATAATAATAATAATAATAATAATAAATCCTGTATAATAATAATAATAATAATAATAAATCCTGTATAATAATAATAATAATAATAAATCCTGTATGGTAATGATAATAATAATAATTCCTGAATAATAGAAATAATAATAATAATAATAATATTAATTCCTGAATAATAATATTCATAAATTCTGAATAATAATAATAATAATAATAATAAATCCTGAATAATAATAATAATAATTAAAAACTGTATAATAATAAAAATCCTGTATAATAATAATAATAATAATAATAATAATAATAAAACTGTATAATAATAAATCCTGTATAATAATAATAATAATAATAATACTTGAATAATCGTAATAATAATAATAATAATAATAATAATAAATCCTGTATAATAATAATAATAATAATACTTGAATAATAGTAATAATAATGCACTATTATGTACCTTTTGTACCACTAGCCCCTCCCTCCTAGATTGTAAGCTCCCAGGATCAGGCCCCTCCTATCCCTCTTGTATTGAACTGTATTGTTGCTGTATTGTCTCCCGTTATACTGTACAGCGCTCAGCAAACTGTTGGCGCCATAAATCCTGTATAATAATAATAATATAAATCCTGTATAATAATAATAATATAAATCCTGTATAATAATAATAATAATATCCCTCCTTTACTTAGTTTTGTATTTAGTTCTACTTTAGCAGGAATTGCACTTTGTGTTCAGCATCATATAAGAGCTTCATAGACGTCCTGCTGATGGCCTCCATGTAGCCTTGCTAGTCCGATGCCGTAGTCCTCTAGAGCCGTGTGCTCCAGGCAGGGGTCGGCCTTGTTTGCCGCGCAGTGATCAGAAGGCAAGGGGTTACTCACTTCACCCCAACGCAGGGGTTCAAAAGGGGATTAGCGCAGAATGACATCTGTAGCTGCCCTTGAAGGAGGGAGCCTCCCTCAATCCAAACAACATGAATGGAAACTCAATAGGATTACAGCCATGATTAAGAGACCATTACAAGCTGAGACCCCAGAAAGTCACAATGAAGGCTGCACGCAGGTCCTAAACCCTCTGCTGGCGCAGAGCCAGGCAATGCACAACAAACAGTTCCTGTCTACCAGACAGTCAACCATTTCCAGCATTTTCATAAACCAGAGCAGCACACTTCCCTTTACATTAAAGTGTAAATTCGGTCTATAGACGTGCATTTGTGGGACGATTCTCCCGAGGATTTTAGATTTGGTTGGCTCCACTAAATTGCACACTGATGGTAAACTTCAATCCCTAATTGCTGACATACAGAAAGTACAGAAGAAGCTCATATTGTACCAGGTGCAGACTATGCCTGGGGAAATGGAGCCCGGACTCCTCCGAGTGACGTCACCCCGCCTAAATGCTCACATGTTGGTGGAAACAGGATTTGAGGAAATAGGTGTAAGATGGGAGACATATTTAAAATGTATTTAAATGTAATATAATGAGCAGATCTTCGTCTTCAGTCTTCCCCACTCTGGATACCTACACTCCAACCCCCCCTATAATAAGCAGGTCCTCATCATCAGTATCCCCCAATCTGGATACCTACACTCCAACTCCATATAATGAGCAGATCTTCAACTTCAGTCTCCCCCAATCTGGGTACCTACACTCCAACTCCCTATAATGAGCAGATCTTCGTCTTCAGACTCCCCCAATCTGGATACCTACACTCCAACCCCCTTATAATGAGCAGATCTTCGTCTTCAGTCTCCCCCAATCTGGATACCTACACTCCAACTCCATATAATGAGCAGATCTTCAACTTCAGTCTCCCCCAATCTGGGTACCTACACTCCAACTCCCTATAATGAGCAGATCTTCGTCTTCAGACTCCCCCAATCTGGATACCTACACTCCAACCCCCTTATAATGAGCAGATCTTTGTCTTCAGTCTCCCCCATTCTGGATACCTACACTCCAACCCCCTTATAATGAGCAGATCTTCGTCTTCAGTCTCCCCCATTCTGGATACCTACACTCCAACCCCCTTATAATGAGCAGATCTTTATATTCAGTCTCCCCCAATCTGGGTACCTACACTCCAACTCCCTATAATGAGCAGATCTTCATCTTCAGTCTCCCCAAATCTGGATACCTACACACCAACTCCCTATAATGAGCAGATCTTCATCTTCAGTCTCCCCAAATCTGGATACCTACACGCCAACCAGCAGGTCCTCAAACTCCACCCCTCCCCCCCTCAGTCTGGATACCTACACTTTAACCCCCTTATAATGAGCAGATCTTCATCTTCAGTCTCCCCCATTCCGGATACCTACACTCCAACCCCCTTATAATGAGCAGATCCTTGTCTTCAATTGTCCCAATCATGCGGTCCTGTCTTCACACCGGAGCCCTAGCTTTTGGCTCCAGCAGTGCAGCAGTGGGAGGCAATGGGGGGGAGTTGGAGGTTTGGTGGTTATGGGCCTCTGTTTTCTGCTGTATGTTGTGGATGACACTGCAGGATGCCTGTGCTGGATCAGAATAATGGGTTGCCATAATGTGGGTGAGCTGGCTGCCATCACCAAAGCAATAAATGGTATTGGTTGATATGGTGCTGGTGGCCAGCCTGCCCTCATCATGGCAATTCGTGATGCTGATCCAGGTACAAACGTTGTCCCATGTTTATGGCACCCTGGGGGAACCCAGACGACACACCAGGGTGCCATGGCACCCAGGATGAGAAACACTGGTCTACTCAGTTTAAACTGGTTACCCATATTCTCATTGCTGCTAAGTGGGTATTAGCCAGAACATGGAATTCTCCAACAATACCCTTTGCAGAGGTCAAGGCACTGGTTTTTCAGGTTATGCTATATGCCTGATGAAGGGGTCCTGAGAGGCCCTGAAATGTTGCTTCTGCTGGGTCATTCTGGGTACCTATACTCCAACACCCTTATAATGAGCAGATCCTGGTCTTCAATCTCCCCCAATCTGGATACCTACACACCAACCCCCTTATGATGAGCAGATCTTCTTCTTCAGTCTCCCCCAATCTGGATACCTACACTCCAACCCCCTTATAATGAGCAGATCCTTGTCTTCAGTCTTCCCTATTCTGGATACCTACACTCCAACCCCCTTATAATGAGCAGATCCTTGTCTTCAGTCTTCCCTATTCTGGATACCTACACTCCAACCCCCTTGTAATGAGTAGACCCTCGTCATCAGTCTCCCCAATCTGGATACCTACACTCCAACCCCCTTGTAATGAGTAGACCCTCGTCATCAGTCTCCCCAATCTGGATACCTACACTCCAACCCCCTTGTAATGAGTAGACCCTCGTCTTCAGTCTCCCCCAATCTGGATACCTACACTCCAACCCCCTTGTAATGAGTAGACCCTCGTCTTCAGTCTCCCCCAATCTGGATACCTACACTCCAACCCCCTTGTAATGAGTAGACCCTCGTCTTCAGTCTCCCCCAATCTGGATACCTACACTCCAACCCCCTTGTAATGAGTAGACCCTCGTCTTCAGTCTCCCCCAATCTGGATACCTACACTCCAACCCCCTTGTAATGAGTAGACCCTCGTCTTCAGTCTCCCCCAATCTGGATACCTACACTCCAACTCGTTATAATGAGCAGATCTTCGTCTTCGGTCTCCCTCGCTAATGAAAGCTTTGGACTCCTTTTAGGAGATCCGTGGTGTGCTGGTGACATTCTTTTGCTCTTATAGAAGCCCAAAACACGAACAAAAAATGTGAGGTTTACACCCAACTTGCAAATCTGACACCAAAAATAGTTTCATTCACTTGTTCCTGAATACTTCCATTACTAAGTCCGGATAGAAAACAAAAAATTGGGCCTAATGATTGCTTTAAATTTTCATCTGGACAGTAAACTCCATTTCACCTCGTTGATCGTCGCTCGTGTTTTCAATCCCCCCTCTCTTTTCATGTCTTATCCCCAGATATCTTCTCCCTGGCAGAAGACCATTATTTATCACCTGTAATAGTGACCCCTGACCTCCCAAGTAACTGATCTGTGGTGACTTAGGGTTGGCCAAACTCCGGTAATGTGTTGAACAGATGCATTCCAATGGAGCTAGACTGGAGGTGGGGGGAGAGAGATAAACTGTAAAAGGACAGATGTGAGACGGGTTACAGGAAACCCAGGAGGAATTTGTCTGCTGTGAAGAGGGAACTCTACTACAAATAGCGTGCTTTCTATACAGGCAAAATCGAAGAAACCGAGGGCCGGACTCATCAGAAAACATCTTTAGGGGGCCAAATGATGTCTGCCGAGGGCCACGCCTGCTTTATTCTAGTAAAAAGATGATTGTACTTCTAAATTAAAGCCCAACTCCAGGAAATCAGTAGAGTCCTCCAGTAAGGAGATAGTAGATACTCCTCTGCAGGCTCCTGTTCCCGATGACGGGAGCCAGTTCCCTGTAGTTGTCGGCCAATAGAGAAGACTCTCTGAAGACTCCAAGAGAAGAAATGGAAGCAGCTCACTGTACTAGAAGCCTCCAATCTGTTTCTTCCAAACCATCCGAGGTACAAATCACCAGAATACGTTTTAATCGGTAGGGAGCATAATCATGGGGTTCCCTATGCTTTGTACCTTGGATGGATTGCTCTGGCGGAGGGATTGAGCGAGATACAGAATGAGGCTTCTTTCTTCGCTCGGAGTGTTCACAGAGAAAATCCTGTCCATTTAGGTGTAGGGCAGTGTCCTCCAAACTGCAGCCCTGGGGCCAAAAAAATGCAGCCTTTTGCTTGCCTTTATTCAGCCATTCCTCTTACTGATATGAGGCATTATTTCTCCCACAGAAACCAACAACAGAGCACTATTTATTTCACTGACACCAATGATGGGGCACTATTCCTCCCATTGATACCAATGATGGAGCACTATTCCTCCCACTGATACCAATGATCGGGCACTATTCCTCCCACTGATACCAATGATTGGACACTATTCCTCCCACTGACACCAATGATGGGGCACTATTCCTCCCACTGATACCAATGATGGGACACTATTCCTCCCACTGACACCAATGATGAGGCACTATTCCTCCCACTGACACCAAAGATGGGGCACTATTCCTCCTACTGATACCAATGATGGGGCACTATTCCTTCCACTGATACCAATGATGGGGCACTATTCCTTCCACTGACACCTTCGATGGGGCACTATTCCTTCCACTGACACCAATGATGGGGCACTATTCCTTCCACTGATACCAATGATGGGGCACTATTTCTCCCACTGACACCAGCGATGGGGCTCTATTCCTCCCACTGACACCAATGATGGTGCTCTATTCCTCCCACTGACACCAATGATGGGGCACTATTCCTTCCACTGACAACAATGCTGGGGCACTATTCCTTCCACTGACACCATCGATGGGGCACTATTCCTCCCACTGACACCAATGATGGGGCACTATTCCTTCCACTGACACCAATGCTTGGGCACTATTCCTTCCACTGACACCATCGATGGGACTTTATTCCTTCCACTGACACCAATGATGGGACACTATTCCTTTCACTGACACCATTGATGGGGCACTATTCCTTCCACTGACACCAATGATGGGGCACTATTCCTCACACTGACAACAATGCTGGGGCACTATTCCTTTCACTGACACCAATGATGGGGCACTATTCCTTCCACTGACACCAATAATGGAGTTCTATTCCTTCCACTGATACCAATGATGGGGCACTATTCCTTTCACTGACACCAATGATGGGGCACTATTCCTTCCACTGACACCAATAATGGAGTTCTATTCCTTCCACTGATACCAATGACTGTCATTGCAGCACTGACAGTACAAGGTCACTACAAATTGTAAGCTACAAGGGCCCTCGAACCCCCCATGTATTGTATTGTTACTGTCTTGTCACATGTTCTGTCCCCCACTATAATGTACAGCGCTGAGCACACCCTTTGGCGCTATATAAATACTGTATAATAATAATAAAAACTACAGCACTGACTGGTATTGCAGCACCGACTGTACAAGGTCACTACAGCACTGACTGGTATTGCAGCACCGACTGTACAAGGTCACTACAGCACTGACTGGTATTGCAGCACCGACTGTACAAGGTCACTACAGCACTGACTGGTATTGCAGCACCGACAGTACAAGGTCACTACAGCACTGACTGGTATTGCAGCACTGACTGTACAAGGTCACTATAGCACTGACTGGTATTGCAGCACCGATTGTACAAGGTCACTACAGCACTGACTGGTATTGCAGCACTGACTGTACAAGGTCACTATAGCACTGACTGGTATTGCAGCACTGACTGTACAAGGTCACTACAGCACTGACTGGTATTGCAGCACTGACTGGTATTGCAGCACTGACTGTACAAGGTCACTTCAGCACTGACTGGTATTGCGGCACTGACTGTACAAGGTCACTACAGCACTGACTGGTATTGCAGCACTGACTGTACAAGGTCACTACAGCACTGACTGGTATTGCAGCACTGACTGGTATTGCAGCACTGACTGTACAAGGTCAGTGCTGTGTTAGTTCGGTATAATCTGGCGATTTCTACAATCGTTCTATACAAGGTCCCTGCAGTACTGACTCTGCAGCCTCTAGAAGGCCGTGGCTGTGCTGACTCTGCAGTCCTCCTGGCGGGTCGGTGCAGCTTTCAGATCTCCTGGGGTACCTCGGAATCCGAGTCACATTCCACAGCAGATCCACATGCGTGTTTGAAACAGGTCCAGGGATTTATAGAGACCTTTTCATACGATTCCTCCGCTCCTCTACAAAGGAACACACACCGACGCCAGGCACATATAATGGTGTCAGTGGCCCCTGGTGTCACCCAATCCTTACCACCACAATGACCCGACTGCTGTAGACTGAGCATAGGATGTGTATAATGGATTTGATTTTGAAGGTGTCATTGGGGTTGATGTACTAAAGGCAAATAGACGATCACTTAGCAAGGGCATTTGCACCAGAGCTTAGCAGATGAGGGGAAGCTGCTGACTTCCATCATCCAATCATGTGCAAGAAAAAATGCTGTTTTTTTTTTCTTTGCATGTGATTGGGTATTCATTGCAAAGTGAACTCCCCCTCATTTACTAAGCTCTGGAGCCAATGCACTTGCAGAGAGCAGTCTATTGGCCTTTAGTAAGTTGGACCCATTGATTTAGTAGCAGAGTATAACAAAAGAGTAACATTGTAACACGGCAACAATTCATCCTCATGAATGGTGACGGGCCGGACACCCTCCTGTTCAGTTCACGGTTGAATTTTCAGTCTTTTTTTCATTTATATACCAAAACATAAAAATCCCAGCGGTGAATAAATACCAACAAAAGAAGGTTCTATCTGTCTCAAAAAAATGCTAGAAATTTCATTTGGGTACAGTGTTGCATGACCGCGCAATTGTCGTTCAGTGTGATAGTGCTGAAAGCTGAAAATTGGCCTGGACAGGAAGGGGGGAAAAGTGTCCCGACTGGAAGGGGGGAAAGTGTCCGGACTGGAAGGGGGGGAAAGTGTCCGGACTGGAAGGGGGGGAAAGTGTCCGGATTGGAAGGGGGTGAAAGTGTCCGGACTGGAAGGGGGGAAAGTGTCCGGACTGGAAGGGGGGAAAGTGTCCAGACTGGAAGGGGGGGAAAGTGTCCGGACTGGAAGGGGGGGAAAGTGTCCGGACTGGAAGAGGTTTAGACACTGGGATGCAATTTTTATGCCATATGACTTGCAAATTGCATGGCAAGTTGTACCCCATTGTCCGCCATTAGAGCAGTCATATCGGTGCAGATCCGAGTTGGGTAGAGCCGCACCGACTTCTAATGTAGTGCATTATTATTATTATACAGGATTTATGGCGCCAACAGTTTGCTCAGCGCTTTACAATATAACGGGAGACAATACAGCAACAATACAGTTCAATACAAGAGGGTTAGGAGGGCCCTGATCCTGGGAGCTTATACTCTAGGAGGGAGGGGCTAGTGGTACAAAAGGTAGTAACTGTGGGGGATGGACTGGTAGGAGGAGTAGAAGATTCCAGTATTAGCCGAGGGCAGGATAGGCTTCCCTGAAGAGATCGGTTTTCAGAGATCGCCTAAAAGTGAGAAGAGTAGGCGATAGGCTGATAGATTGGGGTAGAGAGTTCCAGAGGATGGGGGAAGCTCTGGAGAAGTCCTGGAGACGAGCATGGGAGGAGGAGACAAGGGAGATAGAGAGCAGGAGGTCGTGCGAGGAGCGGAGAGGACGGTTTGGGTGATATTTGGAGACAAGATTGGTGATGTAATTTGGGGTGGAGTTATAAATGGCTTTATATGTTATTGTTAATGTTTTGAATTTTATCCGTTGGGCAATGGGAAGCCAGTAGAGGGATGGAGGACACTGAGTGGAGGTCAGTGGAGGGATTGGCAGAAAGGGGTGGAGGACACTGAGTGGAGGTCAGTGGAGGGATTGGCAGAAAGGGGTGGAGGACACTGAGTGGAGGTCAGTGGAGGGATTGGCAGAGAGGGGTGGAGGACACTGAGCGAAGGTCATTGGAGGGATTGGCAGAGAGGGGTTGTGGACACTGAGTGGAGGTCAGTGGAGGGATTGGCAGAGAGGGGTAGAGGACACTGAGTGGAGGTCAGTGGAGGGATTGGCAGAGAGGGGTGGAGGACACTGAGTGGAGGTCAGTGGAGGGATTGGCAGAGAGGGGTGGAGGACCCTGAGTGGAGGTCAGTGGAGGGATTAGCAGAGATGGGTGGAGGACACTGAGTGGAGGTCAGTGGAGGGATTGGCAGAGAGGGGTGGAGGACCCTGAGTGGAGGTCAGTGGAGGGATTAGCAGAGATGGGTGGAGGACACTGAGCGAAGGTCATTGGAGGGATTGGCAGAGAGGGGTGAAGGACGCTGAGTGGAGGCCAGTGGAGGGATTGGCAGAGAGGGGTGGAGGACACTGAGTGGAGGACAGTGAAGGGATTGGCAGAGAGGGGTGGAGGACACTGAGTGGAGGTCAGTGGAGGGATTGGCAGAGAGGGGTGGAGGACACTGAGTGGAGGTCAGTGGAGGGATTGGCAGAGAGGGGTGGAGGACCCTGAGTGGAGGTCAGTGGAGGGATTGGCAGAGAGGGGTGGAGGACACTGAGTGGAGGTCAGTGGAGGGATTGGCAGAGAGGGGTGGAGGACACTGAGGGGAAGCCAGTGGAGGGATTGGCAGAGAGGGGTGGAGGGCACTGAATGGAGGTCAGTGGAGGGATTGGCAGAGAGGGGTGGAGGACACTGAGTAGAGGTCAGTGGATGGATTGGCAGAGAGGGGTGAAGGACACTGAGAGGAGATCAGTAGAGGGATTGGGAGAGAGGGGTGGAGGACACTGAGAGGAGATCAGTGGATGGATTGGCAGAGAGGGGTGGAGGACACTGAGAGGAGATCAGTGGAGGGATTGGCAGAGAGGGGTGGAGGACACTGAGAGGAGATCAGTAGAGGGATTGGGAGAGAGGGGTGGAGGACACTGAGGGGAAGCCAGTGGAGGGCTTGGCAGAGAGGGGTGGAGGGCACTGAATGGAGGTCAGTGGAGGGATTGGCACAGAGGGGTGGAGGACACTGAGTAGAGGTCAGTGGATGGATTGGCAGAGAGGGGTGGAGGACACTGAGAGGAGATCAGTAGAGGGATTGGGAGAGAGGGGTGGAGGACACTGAGAGGAGATCAGTGGATGGATTGGCAGAGAGGGGTGGAGGACACTGAGTGGAGGTCAGTGGAGGGATTGGCAGAGGGGGTGGAGGACACTGAGTGGAGGTCAGTGGAGGAATTGGCAGAGAGGGGTGGAGGACACTGAGTGGAGGTCAGTGGAGGGATTGGCAGAGAGGGGTGAAGGACACTGAGTGGAGGTCAGTGGAAGGACTGGCAGACAGGGGTGGAGGACACTGAGTGGAGGTCAGTGGAAGGACTGGCAGAGAGGGGTGGAGGACACTGAGAGGAGATCAGTGGATGGATTGGCAGAAAGGGGTGGAGGACACTGAGTGGAGGTCAGTGAAGGGATTGGCAGAGAGGGGTGGAGGACCCTGAGTGGAGGTCAGTGGAGGGATTGGCAGAGAGGGGTGGAGGACACTGAGTGGAGGTCAGTGGAGGGATTGGCAGAGAGGGGTGGAGGACACTGAGGGGAAGCCAGTGGAGGGATTGGCAGAGAGGGGTGGAGGGCACTGAATGGAGGTCAGTGGAGGGATTGGCAGAGAGGGGTGGAGGACACTGAGTAGAGGTCAGTGGATGGATTGGCAGAGAGGGGTGAAGGACACTGAGAGGAGATCAGTAGAGGGATTGGGAGAGAGGGGTGGAGGACACTGAGAGGAGATCAGTGGATGGATTGGCAGAGAGGGGTGGAGGACACTGAGAGGAGATCAGTGGATGGATTGGCAGAGAGGGGTGGAGGACACTGAGAGGAGATCAGTGGAGGGATTGGCAGAGAGGGGTGGAGGACACTGAGAGGAGATCAGTAGAGGGATTGGGAGAGAGGGGTGGAGGACACTGAGGGGAAGCCAGTGGAGGGATTGGCAGAGAGGGGTGGAGGGCACTGAATGGAGGTCAGTGGAGGGATTGGCACAGAGGGGTGGAGGACACTGAGTAGAGGTCAGTGGATGGATTGGCAGAGAGGGGTGGAGGACACTGAGAGGAGATCAGTAGAGGGATTGGGAGAGAGGGGTGGAGGACACTGAGAGGAGATCAGTGGATGGATTGGCAGAGAGGGGTGGAGGACACTGAGTGGAGGTCAGTGGAGGAATTGGCAGAGAGGGGTGGAGGACACTGAGTGGAGGTCAGTGGAGGGATTGGCAGAGAGGGGTGAAGGACACTGAGTGGAGGTCAGTGGAGGGACTGGCAGACAGGGGTGGAGGACACTGAGTGGAGGTCAGTGGAAGGACTGGCAGAGAGGGGTGGAGGACACTGAGAGGAGATCAGTGGATGGATTGGCAGAGAGGGGTGGAGGACACTGAGTGGAGGTCAGTGGAGGGATTGGCAGAGGGGGTGGAGGACACTGAGTGGAGGTCAGTGGAGGGACTGGCAGACAGGGGTGGAGGACACTGAGTGGAGGTCAGTGGAGGGACTGGCAGAGAGGGGAGGAGGACACTGAGTGGAGGTCAGTGGAGGAATTGGCAGAGAGGGGTGGAGGACACTGAGTGGAGGTCAGTGGAGGGACTGGCAGACAGGGGTGGAGGACACTGAGTGGAGGTCAGTGGAGGGACTGGCAGACAGGGGTGGAGGACACTGAGTGGAGGGCAGTGGAAGGACTGGCAGACAGGGGTGGAGGAGACCAATCCGTGGTGACCGTGGAAGAAGATGAGGACAAAGGTCACTCGGTGAACAAGGATATGGTAATAAAAGAAAAGAAAAATTAGACCTTCCCTTCGTCCTGCAGGAGGAGACTGGTCTGGAACATGCGGCTCCTTAGACAAGTCTGCACTGTTTTATCAGCAATCCCCAATCCTCGGGGGAGGGGGGGTAAAATCCAATCCAAATAAATACAGAAAGCTTCTTAACAGGAAACATGCTGGAAAGAGCCGGAGAGAGGGCGGTAAAAGGGTCTCTTTCACACGGGCCTCTTGGCTCCCCATTAGGGCCGATTTGGATAAACATTGGCCGGCGTTGGGGACGGCGTTTGACTGAGACTCGCTCTGCCGCCGTGAAGGTGGAGGTCGGAGACGTCACCCCGCTTTATTCTGCCGCTGAGCAGGGAGATGAAGGGATTCCTGTGTCTGAGTGTTTTTTTTTCATCCAGGGGGTGTAATCCCGAACCGTCACGCAGAATTCGTTCCAAACTCAATCTCCTTTCAGCTTTGGCCATCTCTGCCTATAATTCATCCCACGCCGCTATCTTCCAGAGCCTGGATCGTACGCCGCACGCTCCGCGCGTAGCGCCGTCTCCCTGCGCACATTTATATGTATAGACTGACTTTATAAAAGGCGCTATGTAGACTTGATGTAGCCGTGCCAGGCGGCTCCACCATGATGTAGACTTGCCAAGCGGCACCACCTTGATGTAGATGTGCCAGGCGGCTCCACATTGATGTAAACGTGCCAGGTGGCCCAACCTTGATGTACACGTGCCAGGTGGCTCCACCTTGATGTAGATGTGCCAGGTGGCTCCACCTTGATGTAGATGTGCCAGGTGGCTCCACCTTGATGTAGATGTGCCAGGTGGCTCCACCTTGATGTAGATGTGCCAGGCGGCTCCACCATGATGTAGACTTGCCAAGCGGCACCACCTTGATGTAGATGTGCCAGGCGGCTCCACATTGATGTAAACGTGCCAGGTGGCCCAACCTTGATGTACACGTGCCAGGTGGCTCCACCTTGATGTAGATGTGCCAGGTGGCTCCACCTTGATGTAGATGTGCCAGGTGGCTCCACCTTGATGTAGATGTGCCAGGCGGCCCCACCTTGCTGTAGATGTGCCAGGCGGCTGCACCTTGATGTAGATGTGCCAGGTGGCTCCACCTTGATGTAGATGTGCCAGGTGGCTCCACCTTGATGTAGACGTGCCAGGCGGCCCCACCTTGCTGTAGATGTGCCAGGCGGCTGCTCCTTGCTGTAGACATGCCAGGCGGCCCCACCTTGATGTAGACGTGCCAGGTGGCTCCACGTTGATGTAGACGTGCCAGGTGGCTCCAAAGTGATGTAGACGTGCCAGGTGGCTCCACCCTGATGTAGACGTGCCAGGCGGCTCCACCTTGATGTAGACGTGCCAGATGGCTCCACCTTGATGTAGATGTGCCAGGCGGCCCCACCTTGCTGTAGACGTGCCAGGCGGCTGCACCTTGATGTAGACGTGCCAGACGGCCCCACCTTGATGTAGACGTGCCAGGTGGCTCCACCCTGATGTAGACGTGCCAGGCGGCTCTACCTTGATGTAGACGTGCCAGATGGCTCCACCTTGATGTAGATGTGCCAGGCGGCCCCACCTTGCTGTAGACGTGCCAGGCGGCTGCACCTTGCTGTAGACATGCCAGGCGGCCCCACCTTGATGTAGACGTACCAGGGAGCTCCACCTTGATGTAGACGTGCCAGGTAGCTCCACCTTGATGTAGACATGCCAAGTTGCTCCACCTTGATGTAGTAGTGCCAGGTGGCTTCAACTTGATGTAGACCTGCCAGGTGGCTCCACCTTGATGTAGTAGTGCCAGGTGGCTCGACCTTGATGTAGATGTGCCAGGTGTCTCCACCTTGATGTAGACGTACCCCCCCCCCCCCTTGGTACAAATCATTAGTAACACCTCATCTGGAATATGCAGTTCAGTTTTGGGCTCCAATTCACAAAAGAACATTGGGGAACTGGAGGAAGTACAGAGAAGGGCAACCAAACTGATACGAGGCATGGAGGAGATCAGCTATGAGGAAAGATTAGAGGAACTGAATGTATTCTCTACTGAGGGCCGGTTCTCACTATAGAAACGCAGTCCAGATGCGTTCTGGATGCGTTTTTTATGCGTGTTTTTGGCACATTCCGGGGCGTTTTTGATGCACTCCAGTTCATTTTTTTCCCTCTTTTTTTCTTCAATTTAAACAGGGACATGTGCGTTCTAGTACATTTTTTGGTGCGTTCCAGAGCGTTTTTGATGCTTTTTACCGCGTTCCAGTACAGCTCTGTGCAGGAAAATGCAGCCTGTTCTACTTTTTTTTCTGTAACAGGAATGCACTGGAACTGCAAGCACTGATGTGAACTATGACACTGACCACCATGTACCTTACTTTTCTGTGCGTTTTGAATGCAGAAAAAAAGCAACTGAAATGCATGGAGTGTGAACTGGCCCTAAAAAAAAAAAGAAAACGAATGCAGCCTCCACATCCAATGCTTGGTAAGATGTAATATATGACGTTTGGTTTGGGGTTTAATACCGCTATGGGGTTGGTTTCACCTCCGTAGCAGGAACCCCAAGTGTGGCTCGGGGTTAATTTTCAGTACCAAAAGTGGTAACCCCCCCGAGCCACACTCAGGATTACACTGTAGTGTAATTTACCTTGTCCTGCGATCCCCCGATGTCCTCCAACCGATGTCCTCCAACCGATGTCCTCCTACTGTGTCCTCCAACCGATGTCCTCCTACTGTGTCCTCCAACCGATGTCCTCCTACTGTGTCCTCCCACTGTGTCCTCCAACCGATGTCCTCCCACTGTGTCCTCCCACTGTGTCCTCCAACCGATGTCCTCCTACTGTGTCCTCCCACTGTGTCCTCCAACCGATGTCCTCCTACTGTGTCCTCCCACTGTGTCCTCCAACCGATGTCCTCCTACTGTGTCCTCCCGCTGTGTCCTCCAACCAATGTCCTCCTACTGTGTCCTCCCACTGTGTCCTCCAACTGATGTCATCCTACTGTGTCCTCCCGCTGTGTCCTCCAACCAATGTCCTCCTACTGTGTCCTCCCGCTGTGTCCTCCCGCTGTGTCCTCCCGCTGTGTCCTCCCGCTTTGTCCTCCCGCTGTGTCCTCCAGCCGATGTCCTCCCGCTGTGTCTTCCCGCTGTGTCCTCCCGCTGTGTCCTCCTGTTGTATCCTCCAGCCGATCTCCTCCCACTGTGTCCTCCTGTTGTGTCCTCCAGCCGATGTCCTCCCGCTGTGTCTTCCCACTGTGTCCTCCCACTGTGTCCTCCCTCTGTGTTCTCCCACTGTGTCCTCCTGCTGTGTCCTCCAGCCGATGTCCTCCCACTGTGTCCTCCCGCTGTGCCTTCCCGCTCTGTCCTCCAGCTGTGTCTTCCCCCTGTGTCCTCCCTCTGTGTCCTCCCACTGTGTCCTCCCGCTGTGCCTTCCCGCTCTGTCCTCCAGCTGTGTCTTCCCACTGTGTCCTCCCACTGTGTCTTCCTGCTGTGTCCTCCAGCCGATGTCCTCCCACTGTGTCCTCCCACTGTGTCTTCCTGCTGTGTCCTCCAGCCGATGTCCTCCCACTGTGTCCTCCCACTGCGTCCTCCAGCCGATGTACTCCCGCTGTGTCTTCCTGCTGTGTCCTCCAGCCGATGTCCTTCCACTGTGTCCTCCCACTGTGTCCTCCCGTTGTGTCCTCCAGGCGATGTCCTCCCGCTGTGTCCTCCTGCCAATGTTCTCCAGCCGATGTCCTCCTGCCGTGTCCTCCAGCCGATGTCCTCCCACTGTGTCCTCCCACTGTGTCCTCCAGCCGATGTCCTCCCACTGTGTTCTCCCACTGTGTCCTCCTGCTGTGTCCTCCAGCCGATGTCCTCCCACTGTGTCCTCCCACTGTGCCCTCCAGCCGATGTCCTCCCACTGTGTTCTCCCACTGTGTTCTCCCACTGTGTCCTCCCACTGTGTCCTCCAGCCGATGTCCTCCCACTGTGTCCTCCCACTGTGTCTTCCTGCTGTGTCCTCCAGCCGATGTCCTCCCACTGTGTCCTCCCACTGTGTCCTCCAGCCGATGTCCTCCCACTGTGTTCTCCCACTGTGTCCTCCCACTGTGTCCTCCAGCCAATGTCCTCCCACTGTGTCCTCCCACTGTGTCTTCCTGCTGTGTCCTCCAGCCGATGTCCTCCCACTGTGTTCTCCCACTGCGTCCTCCAGCCGATGTACTCCCGCTGTGTCTTCCTGCTGTGTCCTCCAGCCGTGTCCTCCAGCCGATGTCCTCCCACTGTGTCCTCCCACTGTGTCCTCCAGCCGATGTCCTCCCACTGTGTCCTCCCACTGTGTCTTCCTGCTGTGTCCTCCAGCCAATGTCCTCCCACTGTGTCCTCCCACTGTGTCCTCCAGCCGATGTCCTCCCACTGTGTCCTCCCACTGTCACTGTGTCCTCCAGCCGATGTCCTCCCACTGTGTTCTCCCACTGTGTCCTCCCACTGTGTCCTCCAGCCGATATCCTCCCACTGTGTCCTCCCACTGTGTCTTCCTGCTGTGTCCTCCAGCCGATGTCCTCCCACTGTGTTCTCCCACTGCGTCCTCCAGCCGATGTACTCCCACTGTGTCTTCCTGCTGTGTCCTCCAGCCGATGTCCTCCCACTGTGTCCTCCCACTGCGTCCTCCAGCCGATGTACTCCCGCTGTGTCTTCCTGCTGTGTCCTCCAGCCAATGTCCTTCCACTGTGTCCTCCCACTGTGTGCTCCCGTTGTGTCCTCCAGGCGATGTCCTCCCGCTGTGTCCTCCTGCCAATGTTCTCCAGCCGATGTCCTCCTGCTGTGTCCTCCAGCCGATGTCCTCCCACTGTGTCCTCCCACTGTGTCCTCCAGCCGATGTCCTCCCACTGTGTTCTCCCACTGTGTCCTCCCACTGTGTCCTCCAGCCGATGTCCTCCCACTGTGTCCTCCCACTGTGTCTCCCTGCTGTGTCCTCCAGCCGATGTCCTCCCACTGCGTCCTCCAGCCGATGTACTCCCGCTGTGTCTTCCTGCTGTGTCCTCCAGCCGATGTCCTCCCGCTGTGTCTTCCTGCTGTGTCCTCCAGCCGATGTCCTTCCACTGTGTCCTCCCACTGTGTCCTCCGTTGAGTCCTCCTGGCGATGTCCTCCTGCTGTGTCCTCCCGCCAATGTTCTCCAGCCGATGTCCTCCTGCTGTGTCCTCCAGCCGATGTCCTCCCACTGTGTCCTCCCGCTGTGTCCTCCAACCAATGTCCTCCCACTGTGTCCTCCCCGCTGTGTCCTCCCGCTGTATCCTCCCACTGTGTCCTCCAACCAATGTCCTCCCGCTGTGTCTTCCTGCTCTGTCCTCCAGCCGATGTCCTCCCACTGTGTTCTCCCGCCGTGTCCTCTGGCCGATGCCGGCATCCGTCTTCTGGGTTCCCTTCCCTGCGAGCGTCATGACACAGGGGGGCAGAACCGGCGGGAGATTCAAAAAAGTAAAAACATGACATACACATGATACATTGTAATCTGTTAGGATTCCATTCCTGTATCAAACCAGTTTGTCCCGAGTGCTTCATCTGGCCCCCTGCTTGCACTTTTGCGGCTCTTTCTGCCTGGAAACTTGAGAACGTCCATGGCGTCCAAAATGCATCCCTTAGCCCCCGGTCACATCGAGTGCGATTTGCCCATTAGTGATTCCTCATCAATGCTCATCAGTGCTGCCTCATCAGTGCCCATTAGTGATTCCTCATCAGTGCCCATCAGTGTCGCCTCATCAATGCCCATTGGTGTCGCCTTATCAGTGCCCATCAGTGCAGCCTCATAAGTGTCCATCAGTGAAGGATATAAATTATTTGCAAAATTTTATAACAGAAACAAGGAAAAGTATTTTTTTTCAAAATATTTGGTCTTTCTTTGTTTGTTTAGCAAAAAATAAAATCCCCGAGGTGATTAAATACCACCAAAAGAATGCTCTATCTGTCTCCAAAAAATTATAAAAATGTCACCTGGGTACAGTGTTGCATGACCGCGCAATTGTCATTAAAAGTGCAACAGCGCTGAAAGCTGAAAACTGGCCTGGGCAGGAAGGGGGGTGACAGTGCCCGAGGGGCAGGAAGGGGGTAGAAGTGCCCTGTAGGCAGGAAGGGGGTAGAAGTGCCCGGTAGGCAGGAAGGGGGTAGAAGTGCCCTGTAGGCAGGAAGGGGGTAGAAGTGCCCGGTAGGCAGGAAGGGGGTAGAAGTGCCCTGTAGGCAGGAAGGGGGTAGAAGTGCTCTGTAGGCAGGAAGGGGGTAGAAGTGTCCTGTAGGCGGGAAGGGGGTAGAAGTGCCCGGTAGGCAGGAAGAAGGTAGAAGTGTCCGGTAGGCAGGAAGGGGGTAGAAGTGCCCGGTGGGCAGGAAGGGAGTAGAAGTGCCCTGTGGGCAGGAAGGGGGTAGAAGTGCCCGGTAGGCAGGAAGGGGGTAGAAGTGTCCGGTAGGCAGGAAGGGGGTAGAAGTGCCCGGTAGGCAGGAAGGGGGTAGAAGTGTCCGGTGGGCAGGAAGGGGGTAGAAGTGTCCTGTAGGCAGGAAGGGGGTAGAAGTGCCCTGTAGGCAGGAAGGGGGTAGAAGTGTCCGGTGGGCAGGAAGGGGGTAGAAGTGTCCTGTAGGCAGGAAGGGGGTAGAAGTGCCCTGTAGGCAGGAAGGGGGTAGAAGTGCCCTGTAGGCAGGAAGGGGGTAGAAGTGCCCTGTAGGCAGGAAAGGGGTAGAAGTGCCCGGTAGGCAGGAAGGGGGTAGAAGTGTCCTGTAGGCAGGAAGGGGGTAGAAGTGCCCTGTAGGCAGGAAGGGGGTAGAAGTGCCCGGTAGGCAAGAAGGGGGTAGAAGTGCCCGGTAGGCGAGGGGGTAGAAGTGCCCGGTAGGTGAGGGGGTAGAAGTGCCCGGTAGGCAGGAAGGGGGTAGAAGTGCCCGGTAGGCAGGAAGGGGGTAGAAGTGCCCGGTAGGCGAGGGGGTAGAAGTGCCCGGTAGGTGAGGGGTTAAGGATCAGAACCTGGAGTGAAATGGTGAATCCGGAGTTGGGTTCTGTCTCCTGTCCAGTGTATTTGTACTGCGGCTGAATGAAGCGTCCCGGCTGGTTACACCGTCATTTGTGGCCCCGGAGCCGTACATGCCGTGCTTTGATAGCACATTTCAGCAGCGAGTGTCTGGAAAGCCTCATCCTGGAGATCTGCAGACGGGAACGTTCTGTTTATCACAAGTGTTTATTTTCCTCCTAATTTTATTTTTAGGACGCCGCCTAATCCGCGGCGCGCTTTTCCAGATGCCGGTAAAATGGCGTTTCATTCATTTGCTAGATGAACATGAGAGGATTTGGCAGCTCTTGGCGGGACGACTACAAGAAAACCGAAGTTTTGTGTATCTGTTGGTTTGACTTTTGTGCAGATGTGTGGATGACGAACCATTTATATTTCCATCGGAAATCAGAGTGTGATTTCCATAAAGGCTGTAAGAGGAATCATTTCTCCTTCTCTCTGGCTGCATTCCTGCAGCCATTGAGAAATACTGTGAGAGCTGTGATTGGTCACAGCTTGTCACATGGTACAAGGCTGTTGTGAATGGCCCTGTACCATGTGATCTCTGTGATCATTCAGCAATGATGTCAGGAAGTGACATCTTGTTTACTACTCATTGGCCAATCCGTGATCACATGAATCGGGACCTCACACACTAATCGCGGTGCTGAGTCCTCCCAGGGAGCGCACACAGGCACTGGAACCTTTCCGTTGTGTTTGTGTTCACTAAAATTCATCAAAAGTGTATTTTTTCAGAATAATTTGCATTTTAAAAAACCGCTGTGCAAATACCACGTGACATCAACGATATTGCAGCACCCACCATTTTATTCTCTAGGGCCTTTGTTTAAAAATTATATCGTGTTTGGGGGTTCCAAGTCATTTTCTAGCAAAAGAAAAAAAAATTCTGATTTTCCCTGAGGTCATCACAGAGGACAAGGGGGCGCTCTTTACATCTGGAGGAAAAGAAATGTCATCTCCAAACACGGAAAGGTTTCTTCACAGTAAGAGCTGTGAGAATGTGGAATAGACTCCCTCCAGAGTTGGTTGTGACCAGCTCAGTGGATTGCTGGAGGAAAGTCCTGGATCCTTTCTTGGATACACAGAATATAACTGGATATAACATTTATAGGGAAAGTTGATCCAGGGAATATCCGATTGCCTCTCGGGGGATCAGGGAGGAATGTTTCCCCTGCAGGAGCAGATTGGATCGTGCTTTGCTGGGTTTTTGCCTTCCTCTGGATCAACTGTGGGTGGAGGATTATAACTTTTTTTTTTTTTATGGTTGAACTGGATGGACTTTTATCTTTTTATCAGCCAGACTAATGCAGGCCATAGACGGGGAGAAAACCGGCCATTTTTTTTTTTTTTTTTTTAAACGAAAAATCGGTCGTTCAATCAGCCGACATTACCACTATCGGTAAAAAAGGTCGGCTGATTTTCATCCCGTCTACGGCCGGCAATTATATAGAATATATGCAGAAGAGGAAGACATAGAATATGAAGAAGATAAAAAAAGTTGCAACATTGTATCTATTTGTACCCATTTCGGATACAGATGGTTCTATTCGGATACAAATAGATACAATGTTGCTATACTTTGAAATGTCAAATATAATATCAGACTGAAATTCTTTTTTTTTCTTCTTCTTCATATTCTATTTCTTCTTTACCTTCTTCTTATTATTCAATTTCTTCTTTTTCTTCTTCTTTTTCATATTCTATTTCTTCTTCTCATTCATATTCTATTTTTTTCCTTTTCTTCTTTTCCTTCTTCTTTCATGTCACTGCTCATGCGCATTTTTAAATATTGGAAAAAGATCGGCAAATTTGTCCATCATTGCCGTGAAAATTGGCAGAACGACAAATTTGATCGATTATTTTCCAGCAGGACCGATAATCTAAAAGGTCAAAAATCACGAAAAACGGCTGAAAATCGTCTGATTTCTTTTTTGGGCCAATTTTCAGTCGTTTTTCATCTCATCTATGGCCCGCATAACTATGTAACTAAGCAACTATGGAACTATGGAACTATGGAACTATGAAACTATGGTACTATGTAACTATGTAACTATGGAACTATGGTACTATGTAACTATGGAACTATGTAACTATGGAACTATGAAACTATGGTACTATGTAACTATGTAACTATGTAACTATGGAACTATGGTACTATGTAACTATGGAACTATGTAACTATGGTACTATGTAACTATGTAACTAAGGAACTATGTAACTATGGAACTATGTAACTATGGTACTATGTAACTATGGTACTATGTAACTATGGAACTATGGAACTATGTAACTATGGAACTATGGAACTATGGAACTATGTAACTATGGTACTACGTAACTATGGAACTATGGAACTATGTAACTATGGTACTATGTAACTATGTAACTATGGTACTATGTAACTAAGGAACTATGTAACTATGCAACTATGTAACTATGGTACTATGTAACTATGGAACTATGTAACTATGGGACTATGGAACTATGTAACTATGGTACTATGTAACTATGTAACTAAGGAACTATGTAACTAAGGAACTATGTAATTTATATTTGATGGGGATATGTTGTCCTTTGTCCAAGCGCGGCGAAGCTCCCTGTTTATTGTTAATACATCTTTATTGTATTGGGAATGAAGTAATCAGTCCGACATATCCATGTGCAGGGGCGGACTGACCATTTGGAAACTCGGGCACTGCCCGAGGGCCAGGGGTCAGTAGGGGGCCCCATGAGATGCCCCTGGTACCTTTTTCATAAGCTTTTTTGAATTTGGGCAAGGACACAGGGGCCCCATGATCCCCTATTGCCCGGGGGCCCCATGAGTTGTCAGTCCGCTTGATTGATCTGGATGGACTTTTGTCTTTTTTCAGCCAGACTAACTATGTAAGATTATCGCACAAACAAAAAGAAACAATTCTGATGGGACTTTTCAGTCTTTCCAACCACTCTTATAAATGAATGTATAAAAACATATTTATATAGAACATTTCATAAAATGACAATAAAAACCTTCCATGATCAAAGCATATTGGGTGCAATTTTCTCATGCCCCGACGCGTTTCGAGATTACTCTTTTCCTCGAGGAAACTGAGAATGTATAGAGACTGCAAAATAGGCAAAAATACCATCATATACATTCCTTATATAAGATCGACAACAATTTATACAGATGATGTATGCAGTCCTCCACTGCGCCAAATCTGACATTTCTCTCCTACATGTCAAAATCAGTGATTTTTTTTGCTAGAATTTTACATAGAATGCCCAAACATTATATATTTACATACATACATTTTTTTTTGCAGAATATTTATTTAGAGAATAAAATGGTTGGTGTTTGCATTATTTATGTCACACGGTATTTGCGCAGCGGTTTTTCAATTTGAATTTTATTTCACATGAACACTATATACTACCTATTTTTTTTTTTTTTTAAATATAAAAGACACCGAGTAAATAGATACCTAACATGTCACACTTTTTGCATGAATTTTATTTCACATGAACACTATATAATACCTATTTTTTTTTTTTTTTAAATATAAAAGACGCCGAGTAAATAGATACCTAACATGTCACACTTTTTGCATGAATTTTATTTCACATGAACACTATATAATCCCTATTTTTTTTTTAAATATAAAAGATGCCAAGTAAATAGATACCTAACATGTCACACTTTTTGCATGAATTTTATTTCACATGAACACTATATAATCCCTATTTTTTTTTTAAATATAAAAGACGCCGAGTAAATAGATACCTAACATGTCACACTTTTTGCATGAATTTTATTTCACATGAACACTATATAATACCTTTTTTTTTTTTTTAAATATAAAAGACGCCGAGTAAATAGATACCTAACATGTCACACTTTTTGCATGAATTTTATTTCACATGAACACTATATAATACCTATTTTTTTTTTTAAATATAAAAGACGCCGAGTAAATAGATACCTAACATGTCACACTTTTTGCATGAATTTTATTTCACATGAACACTATATAATACCTATTTTTTTTTTTTTAAATATAAAAGACACCGAGTAAATAGATACCTAACATGTCACACTTTTTGCATGAATTTTATTTCACATGAACACTATATAATACCTTTTTTTTTTTTTTCAAATATAAAAGACGCCGAGTAAATATATACCTAACATGTCACACTTTTTGCATGAATTTTATTTCACATGAACTCTATATAATACCTTTTTTTTTTTTTTTTTTAAATATAAAAGACGCCGAGTAAATAGATACCTAACATGTCACACTTTTTGCATGAATTTTATTTCACATGAACACTATATAATACCTATTTTTTTTTTTAAATATAAAAGACGCCGAGTAAATAGATACCTAACATGTCACACTTTAAAATTTCATACGCCCGTGGAGTGGCGCCAATCTACGGTACCTAAAAATCTCCATAGGTGAGCTTTTAAAAGCCTTTACAGGTTACCAGCTTAGAGTTACATAGAAGATCGGGTGCCAAAAATATGATGTTCACGACGATACCTCACAAGGGTGGTGTGATCACCGTTTACATCTGTGCGTGGGACTTACGTATGCATTTGCGCATAAACACAGGGGAAAGGGGCACTTTAAATTTATTTATTTTTAATTTTTATTATTTATTTTATTTGAAACTTTTTTTTTTACATTGTCTCTTTAAATTTTTTTTTTAGCAATTTTATTGCTTGATGAACAACATCCCTTGCCTGGGCCGTGGCAGGTCCTTTCTTCTGGTCTTCAATGCAGCCAATCAGACAAAGATCGGTCCGATCGCCTGCTTACCGCCAATGGCTGGGTAAACAAAGAGCCAAAACTGGTGAAGTTGATCCAGGAAATATCAGATTGCCTTTCGGGGATCAGGAAGGATTTTTTTTCCCTGAAGGAGCAAATTGGATCGTGCTTTGCTGGGCTTCCTCTGGATCAACTGTGGGTGGAGGATTATAACTTTTTTTTTTTTTTAATGGTTGAACTGGATGGACTTTTGTCTTTTTTCAGCTCACCGGGGCGTTCCTTCTTTTTAAAAATGTTCCAAACAGTTGTTTTGGCCACGCCTAATGTTTTTGCTATCTCTCTGATGGGTTTGTTTTGTTTTTTCAGCCTAATGATGGCTTCACTGATAGTGACAGCTCTTTGGGTCTCATCTTGAGAGTTGACAGCAACAGATTCCAAATGCAAATAGCACACTTGAAATGAACTCTGGACCTTTTATCTGCTCATTGTAATTGGGATAATGAGGGAATAACACACACCTGGCCATGGAACAGCTGAGAAGCCAATTGTCCCGTTACTTTTGGTCCCTTAACAAGTGGGAGGCACATATGCAAACTGTTGTAATTCCTACACCGTTCACCTGATTGGGATGTAATAACCCTCAAATTAAAGCTGACAGTCTGCAGTTAAAGCACATCTTGTTTGTTTCATTTCAAATCCATTGTGGTGGTGTATAGAGCCAAAAATGTTAGAATTGTGTCCATGTCCCAATATTTATGGACCTGACTGTATATATCAATGATTTTTGTATATATGTGAGAAGTGTCAGAATAGGCCGCCTGGAGCTGAAGTAATTCAAAAGTGAATTTATTTATTTTCCGAGCTGTGATATGATTTTTAGACTTGTTACAAATACAAACTGTGGCAGGAAGTTGCAACATTTTCAGACACTTTTTTTTATTGCCTATAGAGTCTCGCTTTTTACACGTCAGTGCCGAAATATTTTACCTTCATGGTTCGTAGCTGAAAACGTAAATTTTGGGGTTTAGTGCTCGGTTAAGTTTAGTTGTCCTTTAAACAATGATCAGAGAAGAACAATATCCATTACATATTTGTTTACGGAAGGTTCAGACTGTAAACCAAACTGCTGCTCTGTTTATCTCCTTGTAAAGCCGTCATCCATCTGTTCACAACGTAAACTCATTAGCTGCTTTCACAGTCACACAGATCACATTGAGGCTTCGGATTCTTTTGATGTAATCTAGGCATTTCGGATTTTATGGTGAAAGCACCATGTGTCATTGTGTGGGGCTAACACCAAAGACAGGTGACACCGGGAAGATCCAGCATTGACAGTTATAGGAACTCTCATGGTGGTCTGCTAAGGTGACATTCTCTTAGATATGAGATGCTTGACTTGGTTTCGTCCCTCAAACGAAAAGGGTAGTTCAACTACAATGACCTCAGCAGCTCAACCACAAGGCAGGGGGGTTCCTCCACAAACCAGGGGCCACCCGAATTTAGAGATCCATATGAAATCAAAGAACAGAGGGACAAACTTCTGTCTTTAGAGTCCAAAATCCCGTGAAGATCCAACTTTGACAGTTATAGGAACTCTCATGGTGGTCTGCTAAGGTGACATTCTAGTAGATTTGAGGTGCTTGACTTGGTTTCGTTTGACATGCCTTCACAAGGGTAGTTCAACTACAATGACCTCAGCCGCTCAATCACAAGACAGGGGGGTTCCTCAACAAACCAGGGGCCACCCAAATTTAGAGATCCATGTGAAATCAAAGAACAGAGGGCCAAACTTCTGTTTTAAGAGTCCAAAATGCCGGGAAGATCCAACATTGACAGTTATAGAAACTCTCATGTGGTCTGCTAAGGTGACATTCTAGTAGATTTGAGGTGCTTGACTTGGTTTTGTTTGACATGGCTTTGTAAGGGTACTTCAACTACAATGACCTCAGCAGCTCAATCACAAGGCAGGGGATCCTCCACAAACCAGGGGCCACCCGAATTTAGAAATCCATATGAAATCAAAGAACAGAAGGCCAAACTTCTATCTTAAGAGTCCAAAATGCTGGGAAGATCCAGCATTGACAGTTATAGGAACTCTCATGGTGGTCTGCTAAGGTGACATTCTCTTAGATTTGAGGTGCTTGACTTGGTTTCGTTTGACATGACTCCACAAGGGTAGTTCAACTACAATGACCTCGGCTGCTCAACCACAAGGCAGGGGATCCTCCACAAACCAGGGACCACCCGAATTTAGAGATCCATATGAAATCAAAGAACAGAAGGCCAAACTTCTGTCTTAAGAGTCCAAAATACCGAGAAGATCCAACTTTGACAGTTATAGGAACTCTCATGGTGGTCTGCTAAGGTGACATTCTAGTAGATTTGAGGTGCTTGACTTGGTTTCGTTTGACATGGCTTCACAAGGGTAGTTCAACTACAATGACCTCGGCTGCTCAACCACAAGGCAGGGGATCCTCCACAAACAGGGTCCACCCAAATTTAGAGAGTCATATGAAATCAAAGAACAGAGGGCCAAATTTCTGTCTTAAGAGTCCAAAATGCCAGGAAGATCCAACTTTGACAGTTATAGGAACTTTCTTGGTGGCCTGCCAAGGTGACATTCTAGTAGCTTTGAGGTGCTTGACTTGGTTTCGTTTGACATGGCTTCACCCTTTGAGTGAAAAGAGTAGTTTAGAGATCAACGTAAAAACAAAGAACAGAGGGCCAAACTTCAAGTCTAAAATTCCAGGAAGATCCAACTTTGACAGTTATAGGCACTCTCGTGATGGTCTGCTAAGGTGACATTTTAGTAGATTTGAGGTGATTGACTTGGTTTCATTGCACATGGCTTCAACAGTCAAACAAAAAAGGTAGTTCAACTACAATGACCTCAGCAGCTCAACCACAAGGCAGGGAATCCTCCACAAATCAGGGGCCACCCGAATTTAGAGATCCACGTGAATTCAAAGAACAGAGGGCCAAACTTCTGTCTTGAAAGTCAAAAATCCTGATTTCTGATAATGTAACAAAAGGTAAAGGTTATCCAGTGCATTTTGGGGGGCCAAATCAGACTTGGGCAAGAGGGCAGAGCTTTCTTTTGGACTCTATCTTAAAAGTCTTGGGAGATAATCTTTGTAAGGAGAAAAAGAAACTGTCTCGATGGACATGTTATGGGGATTCAGCAGTATCTAACTGTCTCAATGGACGTGTTATGGAGATACAGCAGTATCTAACTGTCTCGATGGACGTGTTATGGAGATACAGCAGTATCTAACTGTCTCGATGGACGTGTTATGGAGATACAGCAGTATCTAACTGTCTCGATGAACGTGTTATGGGGATACAGCAGTATCTAACTGTCTCGATGAATGTGTTATGGAGATACAGCAGTATCTAACTGTCTCGATGAACGTGTTATGGAGATACAGCAGTATATAACTGTCTCGATGGACGTGTTATGGGGATACAGCAGTATCTAACTGTCTTGATGAATGTGTTATGGAGATACAGCAGTATCTAACTGTCTCGATGAACGTGTTATGGAGATACAGCAGTATATAACTGTCTCGATGAACGTGTTATGGGGATACAGCAGTATATAACTGTCTCGATGAATGTGTTATGGAGATACAGCAGTATATAACTGTCTCGATGAACGTGTTATGGGGATACAGCAGTATATAACTGTCTCAATGAACGTGTTATGGAGATACAGCAGTATCTAACTGTCTTGATGGATGTGTTATGGGGATACAGCAGTATATAACTGTCTCGATGAACGTGTTATGGAGATACAGCAGTATATAACTGTCTAAATGGACGTGTTATGGAGATACTTTAGTATCTAACTGTCTTGTTGGATGTGTTATGGAGATACAGCAGTATCTAACTGTCTCGATGAACGTGTTATGGGGATACAGCAGTATCTAACTGTCTCGATGAACGTGTTATGGAGATACAGCAGTATATAACTGTCTTGATGGATGTGTTATGGGGATACAGCAGTATATAACTGTCTTGATGGACGTGTTATGGGGATACAGCAGTATCTAACTGTCTTGATGGATGTGTTATGGAGATACAGCAGTATCTAACTGTCTCGATGAACGTGTTATGGAGATACAGCAGTATATAACTGTCTCGATGAACGTGTTATGGGGATACAACAGTATATAACTGTCTCGATGAACGTGTTATGGGGATACAACAGTATATAACTGTCTCGATGAACGTGTTATGGAGATACAGCAGTATATAACTGTCTCGATGAACGTGTTATGGGGATACAACAGTATATAACTGTCTCGATGAACGTGTTATGGAGATACAGCAGTATATAACTGTCTCGATGAACGTGTTATGGAGATACAGCAGTATCTAACTGTCTCGATGAACGTGTTATGGAGATACAGCAGTATATAACTGTCTCGATTAACGTGTTATGGGGATACAGCAGTATCTAACTGTCTCGATGAACGTGTTATGGGGATACAGCAGTATCTAACTGTCTCGATGAACCTGTTATGGGGATACAGCAGTATCTAACTGTCTCGATGAACGTGTTACGGGGATACAGCAGTATCTAACTGTCTCGATGAACCTGTTATGGGGATACAGCAGTATATAACTGTCTCGATGAACCTGTTATGGGGATACAGCAGTATCTAACTGTCTCGATGGACGTCTTATGGGGATACAGCAGTATATAACTGTCTCAATGGACGTGTTATGGGGATACAGCAGTATCTAACTGTCTCGATGAACGTGTTATGGGGATACAGCAGTATACAGTGGGGATCGAAAGTTTGGGCACCCCAGCTAAAAATTTGTATTAATGTGCATAAAGAAGCCAAGGAAAGATGGAAAAATCTCCAAAAGGCATCAAATTACAGATTAGACATTCTTATAATATGTCAACAAAAGTTAGATTTTATTTCCATCATTTACACTTTCAAAATAACAGAAAACAAAAAAATGGCGTCTGCAAAAGTTTGGGCACCCTGCAGAGTTAATATCTTGTACTGCCCCCTTTGGCAAGTATCACAGCTTGTAAACACTTTTTGTAGCCAGCCAAGAGTCTTTCAATTCTAGTTTGAGGTATCTTTGCCCATTCTTCCTTACAAAAGTCTTCCAGTTCTTTGAGATTTCTGGGCTGTCTGTCACGCACTGCTCTTTTAAGGTCCATCCATAGATTTTCAATTATGTTGAGGTCAGGAGATTGTGAAGGCCATGGCAAAACCTTCAGTTTACGCCTCTTGATGTAATCCCCCGTGGATTTTGAGGTGTGTTTAGGATCATTATCCATTTGTAGAAGCCATCCTCTCTTTAACTTCAGCTTTTTCACAGATGGCATCAAGTTACCATCCAAAATTTGCTGAAATTTTATTGAATCCATTTTTCCTTCTACTCATGAGATGTTCCCTGTGCCACTGGCTGCAACACAACCCCAAAGCATGATTGATCCAACCCCATGCTTAACAGTTGGACAGAGGTTCTTTTTATTAAATTCTGTGCCCCTTCTTCTCCAAACGTACCTTTGCTCATTCCGGTCAAAAAGTTCAATTTTAACCTCATCGGTCCACAGAACTTGTTTCCAAAATGCATCAGGCTTGTCTATATGTTCATTTGCAAAGTTCAAACGATGATTTTTGTGGTGAGGACGTAGAAGAGGTTTTCTTCTGATGACTCTTCCATGGAGACCATATTTGTACAAGTATCTCTTAATAATGGAATAGTGACCACAACTCCAGTGTCTGCCAGATCTTTCTGGAGGGATCGTGCAGTCAAACGTGGGTTTTGAATTGTTTTTCTCACAATCCTGCGAGCTGTTCTGTCTGATATTTTTCTTGGTCTTCCAGATCTTGCTTTAACTTCCACTGTTCCTGATGACTGCCATTTCTTAATTACATTCCGAACAGAGGATATTGACATCTGAAAACGCTTTGCTATCTTCTTATAGCCTTCTCCAGCTTTGTGAGCGTCAACTATTTTCAGTTTCAGTTTTCTAGACAACTGCTTAGAAGAACCCATGGTGCTGATTGTTGGGGCAAGGTCAGATGAGTCTGGGCATTTAAAACCTTTGAGATTGACATCACCTGGTCTTCCCAGACGATGATTGAGAACAATCCATGACACTGGCAGGTCTCAGCTTTTCAAAGGGGACAGTGCATGCTATAAATTCTGCAGGGTGCCCAAACTTTTGCAGACGCCATTTTTTTGTTTTCTGTTATTTTGAAAGTGTAAATGATGGAAATAAAATCTAACTTTTGTTGACATATTATAAGAATGTCTAATCTGTAATTTGATGCCTTTTGGAGATTTTTCCATCTTTCCTTCGCTTCTTTATGCACATTAATACAAATTTTTAGCTGGGGTGCCCAAACTTTCGATCCCCACTGTATAACTGTCTCGATGGACGTGTTATGGGGATACAGCAGTATATAACTGTCTCGATGAACGTGTTATGGGGATACAGCAGTATCTAACTGTCTCGATGAACGTGTTATGGGGATACAGCAGTATCTAACTGTCTCGATGAACGTGTTATGGGGATACAGCAGTATATAACTGTCTCGATGAACGTGTTATGGAGATACAGCAGTATATAACTGTCTCAATGAACGTGTTATGGGGATACAGCAGTATATAACTGTCTCAATGAACGTGTTATGGAGATACAGCAGTATATAACTGTCTCAATGAACGTGTTATGGGGATACAGCAGTATCTAACTGTCTCGATGAACGTGTTATGGGGATACAGCAGTATATAACTGTCTCAATGAACGTGTTATGGAGATACAGCAGTATATAACTGTCTCGATGAACGTGTTATGGGGATACAGCAGTATATAACTGTCTCAATGAATGTGTTATGGAGATACAGCAGTATCTACAGTTGTGTCCAAAATTATTCAACCCCCAATGCTGTAAAGGGGTTTAGGGACTATAGTGTACATTTGGAATTGTATTCAGAATCAAATCCTACAAGGACGTTGTAACTACCCAAATGCAACTAAAATGACATCAATTGTTTATGTAATACAGTAGTAAATGGTTCTTATGTGGTTTCTTCATTGCCACAATTATTCAACCCCTTAAAGACTACCACTCTGAAGAACAGAGGTTCATACAGGTGCTTTCCATCAGGTATTGAAAACACCTGTGGATGTCACCGAGCAGCAATCAAGCATAATAAGCACCAATTAGGCAGCTTTAAAATGACTGTGATACTCAGCTCCTTCTAGACATTTACTGGTGTGGTTACAAACATGGTGAAGGCAAGAGAATGGTCCAGGAAGACAAGAGAAGAGGTGATTTCTCTTCACAGGAAGGGCAATGGCTATAAGAAGATTGCAAAGATGTTAAACATACCAAGAGACACCTTAGGAAGCATCATTCGCAAATTCAAGGCAAAGGGCACTGTTGAAACGCTACCTGGTCGTGGCAGAAAGAAGATGCTGACTTCGACTGCTGTGCGCTACCTGAAGCGTAGAGTGGAGAGAAGTCCCCGTGTGACTGCTGAGGAACTGAGAAAAGATTTGTCAGATGTGGGTACAGAAGTTTCAGCCCAGACAATAAGACGCACACTGCGTAATGAAGGCCTCCGTGCCAGAACTCCCAGGCGTACCCCCTTGCTGTCTCCAAAGAATAAGAAGAGTCGACTGCAGTATGCCAAAAGCCATGTGGACAAACCACAAAAGTTGTGGGATAGTGTTCTGTGGACTGATGAAACAAAATTAGAACTGTTTGGGCCCATGGATCAACGCTATGTTTGGAGGAGGAAGAACAAGGCCTATGATGAAAAGAACACCTTGCCTACTGTGAAGCATGGTGGAGGGTCAATCATGCTTTGGGGCTGTTTTGCTTCTGCAGGTACAGGGAAGCTTCAGCGTGTGCAAGGTACCATGAATTCTCTTCAGTACCAGGAGATATTGGATGGAAACGTGATGCAGTCCGTCACACACCTGAGGCTTGGGAGACGTTGGACCTTTCAACAGGACAATGATCCCAAGCATACCTCCAAGTCCACTAGAGCATGGTTGCAGAGGAAAGGCTGGAACATTTTGGAGTGGCCATCGCAGTCACCAGACTTAAATCCGATTGAGAACCTCTGGTGGGACTTAAAGAAAGCAGTTGCAGTGCGCAAGCCTAAGAATGTGACTGAACTGGAGGCCTTTGCCCATGAAGAATGGGCGAAGATACCCGTAGATCGCTGCAAGACACTTGTGTCAAGCTATGCTTCACGTTTAAAAGCTGTTATAACTGTAAAAGGATGCTGTACTAAGTACTAAGATTGAATGTCACTTGGGGGTTGAATAAAACTGATAATGCTGTGAGCACAGAAAAGACATTTGTGGTTATTTCATTATAACTGTTATGTTATATTTGTCTGACCTACAAGTGCCTCTTTAATGTAAATGTAAGCAAGATGACTGAATGATCAAAAGCAATGTCAAACTGGCCAAAACACTCAATTTCAGTGGGGGTTGAATAATTTTGGACACAACTGTAACTGTCTCGATGAACGTGTTATGGGGATACAGCAGTATCTAACTGTCTCGATGAACGTGTTATGGGGATACAGCAGTATATAACTGTCTCAATGAACGTGTTATGGGGATACAGCAGTATCTAACTGTCTCGATGAACGTGTTATGGGGATACAGCAGTATCTAACTGTCTCGATGAACGTGTTATGGAGATACAGCAGTATCTAACTGTCTCGATGAACGTGTTATGGGGATACAGCAGTATCTAACTGTCTCGATGAATGTGTTATGGAGATACAGCAGTATCTAACTGTCTTGATGGATGTGTTATGGGGATACAGCAGTATATAACTGTCTCGGTGAACCTGTTATGGAGATACAGCAGTATATAACTGTCTCGATGAACGTGTTATGGAGATACAGCAGTATCTAACTGTCTCGATGAACGTGTTATGGGGATACAGCAGTATCTAACTGTCTTGATGGATGTGTTATGGGGATACAGCAGTATCTAACTGTCTCGATGAACGTGTTATGGAGATACAGCAGTATCTAACTGTCTCGATGAACGTGTTACGGGGATACAGCAGTATCTAACTGTCTTGATGGATGTGTTATGGGGATACAGCAGTATATAACTGTCTCGATGAACGTGTTATGGAGATACAGCAGTATATAACTGTCTAAATGGACGTGTTATGGAGATACAGCAGTATATAACTGTCTTGATTAATGTGTTATGGGGATACAGCAGTATCTAACTGTCTCGATGAACGTGTTACGGGGATACAGCAGTATCTAACTGTCTCGATGAACCTGTTATGGGGATACAGCAGTATCTAACTGTCTCGATGAACGTGTTATGGAGATACAGCAGTATCTAACTGTCTCGATGAACCTGTTATGGGGATACAGCAGTATCTAACTGTCTTGATGGATGTGTTATGGGGATACAGCAGTATATAACTGTCTCGATGAACGTGTTATGGGGATACAGCAGTATCTAACTGTCTCGATGAATGTGTTATGGAGATACAGCAGTATCTAACTGTCTCGATGAATGTGTTATGGAGATACAGCAGTATCTAACTGTCTCGATGGACGTGTTATGGGGATACAGCAGTATATAACTGTCTAAATGGACGTGTTATGGAGATACTTTAGTATCTAACTGTCTCGATGAACGTGTTATGGAGATACAGCAGTATCTAACTGTCTCGATGAACGTGTTATGGAGATACAGCAGTATCTAACTGTCTTGATGAACGTGTTATGGGGATACAGCAGTATCTAACTGTCTCGATGAACGTGTTACGGGGATACAGCAGTATCTAACTGTCTTGATGGATGTGTTATGGGGATACAGCAGTATATAACTGTCTCGATGAACGTGTTATGGAGATACAGCAGTATATAACTGTCTAAATGGACGTGTTATGGAGATACAGCAGTATATAACTGTCTTGATTAATGTGTTATGGAGATACAGCAGTATCTAACTGTCTCGATGAACCTGTTATGGGGATACAGCAGTATCTAACTGTCTCGATGAACGTGTTATGGAGATACAGCAGTATCTAACTGTCTTGATGGATGTGTTATGGGGATACAGCAGTATCTAACTGTCTCGATGAACCTGTTATGGGGATACAGCAGTATCTAACTGTCTCGATGAACGTGTTATGGAGATACAGCAGTATCTAACTGTCTTGATGGATGTGTTATGGGGATACAGCAGTATCTAACTGTCTCGATGAACCTGTTATGGGGATACAGCAGTATCTAACTGTCTCGATGAACGTGTTATGGGGATACAGCAGTATATAACTGTCTCAATGAACGTGTTATGGAGATACAGCAGTATATAACTGTCTCGATGAACGTGTTATGGGGATACAGCAGTATATAACTGTCTCAATGAATGTGTTATGGAGATACAGCAGTATCTAACTGTCTCGATGAACGTGTTATGGGGATACAGCAGTATCTAACTGTCTCGATGAACGTGTTATGGGGATACAGCAGTATATAACTGTCTCAATGAACGTGTTATGGGGATACAGCAGTATCTAACTGTCTCGATGAACGTGTTATGGGGATACAGCAGTATCTAACTGTCTCGATGAACGTGTTATGGAGATACAGCAGTATCTAACTGTCTCGATGAACGTGTTATGGGGATACAGCAGTATCTAACTGTCTCGATGAATGTGTTATGGAGATACAGCAGTATCTAACTGTCTTGATGGATGTGTTATGGGGATACAGCAGTATATAACTGTCTCGGTGAACCTGTTATGGAGATACAGCAGTATATAACTGTCTCGATGAACGTGTTATGGAGATACAGCAGTATCTAACTGTCTCGATGAACGTGTTATGGGGATACAGCAGTATCTAACTGTCTCGATGAACGTGTTATGGAGATACAGCAGTATCTAACTGTCTCGATGAACGTGTTACGGGGATACAGCAGTATCTAACTGTCTTGATGGATGTGTTATGGGGATACAGCAGTATATAACTGTCTCGATGAACGTGTTATGGAGATACAGCAGTATATAACTGTCTAAATGGACGTGTTATGGAGATACAGCAGTATATAACTGTCTTGATTAATGTGTTATGGGGATACAGCAGTATCTAACTGTCTCGATGAACGTGTTACGGGGATACAGCAGTATCTAACTGTCTCGATGAACCTGTTATGGGGATACAGCAGTATCTAACTGTCTCGATGAACGTGTTATGGAGATACAGCAGTATCTAACTGTCTCGATGAACCTGTTATGGGGATACAGCAGTATCTAACTGTCTTGATGGATGTGTTATGGGGATACAGCAGTATATAACTGTCTCGATGAACGTGTTATGGGGATACAGCAGTATCTAACTGTCTCGATGAATGTGTTATGGAGATACAGCAGTATCTAACTGTCTCGATGAATGTGTTATGGAGATACAGCAGTATCTAACTGTCTCGATGGACGTGTTATGGGGATACAGCAGTATATAACTGTCTAAATGGACGTGTTATGGAGATACTTTAGTATCTAACTGTCTCGATGAACGTGTTATGGAGATACAGCAGTATCTAACTGTCTCGATGAACGTGTTATGGAGATACAGCAGTATCTAACTGTCTCGATGAACGTGTTATGGAGATACAGCAGTATATAACTGTCTCGATGAACGTGTTATGGGGATACAGCAGTATCTAACTGTCTCGATGAACGTGTTATGGGGATACAGCAGTATCTAACTGTCTCGATGAACGTGTTATGGAGATACAGCAGTATCTAACTGTCTCGATGAACGTATTATGGAGATACAGCAGTATCTAACTGTCTCGATGAACGTGTTATGGGGATACAGCAGTATCTAACTGTCTCGATGAACGTGTTATGGAGATACAGCAGTATCTAACTGTCTCGATGAACGTGTTATGGAGATACAGCAGTATCTAACTGTCTTGATGAACGTGTTATGGGGATACAGCAGTATCTAACTGTCTCGATGAACGTGTTACGGGGATACAGCAGTATCTAACTGTCTTGATGGATGTGTTATGGGGATACAGCAGTATATAACTGTCTCGATGAACGTGTTATGGAGATACAGCAGTATATAACTGTCTAAATGGACGTGTTATGGAGATACAGCAGTATATAACTGTCTTGATTAATGTGTTATGGAGATACAGCAGTATCTAACTGTCTCGATGAACGTGTTACGGGGATACAGCAGTATCTAACTGTCTCGATGAACCTGTTATGGGGATACAGCAGTATCTAACTGTCTCGATGAACGTGTTATGGAGATACAGCAGTATATAACTGTCTCGATGAACGTGTTATGGAGATACAGCAGTATCTAACTGTCTTGATGGATGTGTTATGGGGATACAGCAGTATATAACTGTCTCGATGAACGTGTTATGGGGATACAGCAGTATCTAACTGTCTCGATGAATGTGTTATGGAGATACAGCAGTATCTAACTGTCTCGATGAACGTGTTATGGAGATACAGCAGTATCTAACTGTCTCGATGGACGTGTTATGGGGATACAGCAGTATATAACTGTCTAAATGGACGTGTTATGGAGATACTTTAGTATCTAACTGTCTCGATGAACGTGTTATGGAGATACAGCAGTATCTAACTGTCTCGATGAACGTGTTATGGAGATACAGCAGTATATAACTGTCTCGATGAACGTGTTATGGGGATACAGCAGTATCTAACTGTCTCGATGAACGTGTTATGGGGATACAGCAGTATCTAACTGTCTCGATGAACGTGTTATGGAGATACAGCAGTATCTAACTGTCTCGATGAACGTGTTATGGAGATACAGCAGTATCTAACTGTCTCGATGAACGTGTTATGGGGATACAGCAGTATCTAACTGTCTCGATGAACGTGTTATGGAGATACAGCAGTATCTAACTGTCTCGATGAACGTGTTATGGGGATACAGCAGTATCTAACTGTCTCGATGAACGTGTTATGGAGATACAGCAGTATCTAACTGTCTCGATGAACGTGTTATGGAGATACAGCAGTATCTAACTGTCTCGATGAACGTGTTATGGAGATACAGCAGTATCTAACTGTCTAAATGGACGTGTTATGGAGATACTTTAGTATCTAACTGTCTTGATGGATGTGTTATGGAGATACAGCAGTATATAACTGTCTCGATGAACGTGTTATGGGGATACAGCAGTATCTAACTGTCTCGATGAACGTGTTATGGAGATACAGCAGTATCTAACTGTCTTGATAGATGTGTTATGGGGATACAGCAGTATATAACTGTCTCGATGAACGTGTTATGGGGATACAGCAGTATCTAACTGTCTCGATGAACGTGTTATGGGGATACAGCAGTATCTAACTGTCTCGATGAACGTGTTATGGAGATACAGCAGTATATAACTGTCTCGATGAACGTGTTATGGGGATACAGCAGTATATAACTGTCTGGATGAACGTGTTATGGAGATACAGCAGTATCTAACTGTCTCGATGAACGTGTTATGGAGATACAGTAACTGTCTTGATGGATGTGTTATGGGGATACAGCAGTATATAACTGTCTCGGTGAACCTGTTATGGAGATACAGCAGTATATAACTGTCTCGATGAACGTGTTATGGAGATACAGCAGTATCTAACTGTCTCGATGAACGTGTTATGGGGATACAGCAGTATATAACTGTCTCGATGAACGTGTTATGGGGATACAGCAGTATATAACTGTCTCGATGAACGTGTTATGGGGATACAGCAGTATCTAACTGTCTCGATGAACGTGTTATGGAGATACAGCAGTATCTAACTGTCTCGATGAACGTGTTATGGGGATACAGCAGTATATAACTGTCTCAATGAACGTGTTATGGAGATACAGCAGTATATAACTGTCTTGATTAATGTGTTATGGGGATACAGCAGTATCTAACTGTCTCGATGAACGTGTTACGGGGATACAGCAGTATCTAACTGTCTCGATGAACCTGTTATGGGGATACAGCAGTATCTAACTGTCTCGATGAACGTGTTATGGAGATACAGCAGTATCTAACTGTCTTGATGGATGTGTTATGGGGATACAGCAGTATATAACTGTCTCGATGAACGTGTTATGGGGATACAGCAGTATCTAACTGTCTCGATGAATGTGTTATGGAGATACAGCAGTATCTAACTGTCTCGATGAACGTGTTATGGAGATACAGCAGTATCTAACTGTCTCGATGAATGTGTTATGGAGATACAGCAGTATATAACTGTCTAAATGGACGTGTTATGGAGATACTTTAGTATCTAACTGTCTCGATGAACGTGTTATGGAGATACATCAGTATATAACTGTCTCGATGAACGTGTTATGGGGATACAGCAGTATCTAACTGTCTCGATGAACGTGTTATGGGGATACAGCAGTATCTAACTGTCTCGATGAACGTGTTATGGAGATACAGCAGTATCTAACTGTCTCGATGAACGTGTTATGGAGATACAGCAGTATCTAACTGTCTCGATGAACGTGTTATGGAGATACAGCAGTATCTAACTGTCTCGATGAACGTGTTATGGGGATACAGCAGTATCTAACTGTCTCGATGAACGTGTTATGGGGATACAGCAGTATATAACTGTCTCAATGAACGTGTTATGGAGATACAGCAGTATATAACTGTCTCAATGAACGTGTTATGGAGATACAGCAGTATCTAACTGTCTTGATGGATGTGTTATGGGGATACAGCAGTATCTAACTGTCTCGATGAACGTGTTATGGGGATACAGCAGTATATAACTGTCTAAATGGACGTGTTATGGAGATACAGCAGTATCTAACTGTCTTGATGGATGTGTTATGGGGATACAGCAGTATATAACTGTCTCGATGAACGTGTTATGGAGATACAGCAGTATATAACTGTCTAAATGGACGTGTTATGGAGATACAGCAGTATATAACTGTCTTGATTAATGTGTTATGGGGATACAGCAGTATCTAACTGTCTCGATGAACGTGTTATGGAGATACAGCAGTATATAACTGTCTAAATGGACGTGTTATGGAGATACAGCAGTATATAACTGTCTTGATTAATGTGTTATGGGGATACAGCAGTATCTAACTGTCTCGATGAACGTGTTACGGGGATACAGCAGTATCTAACTGTCTCGATGAACCTGTTATGGGGATACAGCAGTATCTAACTGTCTCGATGAACGTGTTATGGAGATACAGCAGTATCTAACTGTCTTGATGGATGTGTTTTGGAGATACAGCAGTATATAACTGTCTCGATGAACGTGTTATGGGGATACAGCAGTATCTAACTGTCTCGATGAATGTGTTATGGAGATACAGCAGTATCTAACTGTCTCGATGAACGTGTTATGGAGATACAGCAGTATCTAACTGTCTCGATGAACGTGTTATGGGGATACAGCAGTATATAACTGTCTAAATGGACGTGTTATGGAGATACTTTAGTATCTAACTGTCTCGATGAACGTGTTATGGAGATACAGCAGTATCTAACTGTCTCGATGAACGTGTTATGGAGATACAGCAGTATATAACTGTCTCGATGAACGTGTTATGGGGATACAGCAGTATCTAACTGTCTTGATGAACGTGTTATGGGGATACAGCAGTATCTAACTGTCTCGATGAACGTGTTATGGAGATACAGCAGTATCTAACTGTCTCGATGAACGTGTTATGGAGATACAGCAGTATCTAACTGTCTCGATGAACGTGTTATGGGGATACAGCAGTATCTAACTGTCTCGATGAACGTGTTATGGAGATACAGCAGTATCTAACTGTCTCGATGAACGTGTTATGGAGATACAGCAGTATCTAACTGTCTCGATGAACGTGTTATGGAGATACAGCAGTATCTAACTGTCTCGATGAACGTGTTATGGAGATACAGCAGTATCTAACTGTCTCGATGGACGTGTTATGGAGATACAGCAGTATCTAACTGTCTCGATGAACGTGTTATGGGGATACAGCAGTATCTAACTGTCTCGATGAACGTGTTATGGAGATACAGCAGTATCTAACTGTCTAAATGGACGTGTTATGGGGATACAGCAGTATCTAACTGTCTTGATGGATGTGTTATGGGGATACAGCAGTATCTAACTGTCTCGATGAACGTGTTATGGGGATACAGCAGTATCTAACTGTCTCGATGGACGTGTTATGGAGATACAGCAGTATCTAACTGTCTCGATGGACGTGTTATGGGGATACAGCAGTATATAACTGTCTCGATGGACGTGTTATGGAGATACTTTAGTATCTAACTGTCTCGATGGACGTGTTATGGGGATACAGCAGTATATAACTGTCTAAATGGACGTGTTATGGAGATACTTTAGTATCTAACTGTCTTGATGGATATGTTATGGGGATACAGCAGTATCTAACTGTCTCGATGAACGTGTTATGGAGATACAGCAGTATCTAACTGTCTCGATGAACGTGTTACGGGGATACAGCAGTATCTAACTGTCTCGATGAACCTGTTATGGAGATACAGCAGTATATAACTGTCTCGATGAACCTGTTATGGGGATACAGCAGTATATAACTGTCTCGAACGTGTTATGGGGATACAGCAGTATCTAACTGTCTTGATGGATGTGTTATGGGGATACAGCAGTATATAACTGTCTCGATGAACGTGTTATGGGGATACAGCAGTATATAACTGTCTTGATGGATGTGTTATGGGGATACAGCAGTATCTAACTGTCTTGATGGATGTGTTATGGGGATACAGCAGTATCTAACTGTCTCGATGAACGTGTTATGGAGATATAGCAGTATCTAACTGTCTAAATGGACGTGTTATGGAGATACTTTAGTATCTAACTATCTCAATAGAATTGTTATGGGGATACAGCAGTATCTAACTGTCTCGATGAACGTGTTATGGGGATACAGCAGTATCTAACTGTCTCGATGAACGTGTTATGGGGATACAGCAGTATATAACTGTCTCGATGAACGTGTTATGGAGATACAGCAGTATATAACTGTCTCGATGAACGTGTTATGGGGATACAGCAGTATATAACTGTCTCGATGAACGTGTTATGGGGATACAGCAGTATATAACTGTCTCGATGGATGTGTTATGGGGATACAGCAGTATCTAACTGTCTCGATGAACGTGTTATGGGGATACAGCAGTATCTAACTGTCTCAATGGACGTGTTATGGAGATACTACATGTACCCCATACTCATTCACATAGGGGGCGGGATCTGGGGGTCCCCTTGTTAAGGGGTGCTTCCAGATACTGGACACCCCTTGTCCCCATCAACATCCCCCCTTTCCTGACCTGCTGGGATGCTCGGATAAGGGTCTGGTATGGATTTAAATAAAAAATTTTGATGGGGGTTCCCCTCAAAATCGTACCAGACCCGTAGGGCTTGGCATGGATGGGGGGGGCCCCACATGTGTTCTTTGTTAATTTTTTAGTTCTTTTTCTATTCCACTGACAGCGGGAACATGAATGAACGTCTCACTACTAACATACCGCGTGACTTCATCATAGAACTCCCGCCGGATTGTAGTCACTGAGCGAGATCTCACCACATACGCAGATGTCCCTGTTCGAAGTTCGCAGTCGAACTACCGTAAGGTTTGAATTTGCGACCGCAAACTGAAAAGGGGGGTGTTCGGCCCATCATTAAGTCAGATAATGTGAACAGAAAAAAAAAATTGGCAATAAGATGTGAAAAAAAAAATACCCTCCAGTGTTGTTATGGCTGAGCTGGAAGAAAAGGGCGACATTTTCCGGTAAGAATGCGATCGCGGGAAATCCATCCCTGACCGATAAATCATCGTGTTATGGAAACTTGGAGATAGAAAACCAGGAGGAGCCGAGGGAGCAAGGCCATAGTTCCCCAACGAATGCCGTACAGGGTCACATAGGACCCGGGGGACACTTCCTGCCCTAAGGTGACAACGCCGCTCACCACACTGGATCTATGGAGGAGCCGCGTTGTCACCCCGGGCTGCTTTCCTTATTTGGACTACAGACGCCTCCTCCTCTCCTCATCCCCATGGCACCCCACTTGGAAGAAAAATATATTTTAAATATATTTTTAAAATATTCTTCCCAAATATATTGACATATATTTGAAATACTACAATTTTGGCCGCATTCAATATATTTCAAAATATATTTCAATATATATATATATACTGTATGTTGAAATGCTTTTTTATATATATTACAAAATATATGAAAAAAATGTAAAAAAATAAATTTTCAAATATACTGCATGTCTTTAATAATACATTTAATCTACATTTTTGGAATGCATTTACAAATATATGTAAAAAATAACTTTTTTATATGTAAAAAAAAACCTGAAGAATATATTTTAAAAATGTATATTTTTAAACATATTTTTCATATTCTTTTGTAATATATAAAAAAATTTATTTCAACATACAGTATACCGTATTTTTCGCACCATAAGACGCACTTTTTCCCCCCTAAAAAAGGGGGGTAATGTCAGTGCGTCTTATGGAGCGAATATAAAGCGGCCGGTCCGGTATTTTTGCGGCCACCATGTCAGAATACCGGGCCGGCCGCTCAGCTGTTCTCTCCTGCAGGGCCTTACCTCTTCCTCGCTCCAGCGCTGCACAGTCTTCCCGCGCTGGCTTCTGTGACAGCCGGGTGCCCACTGCGCATGTGCGAGAAGCGCTGCGCTTTGTGAATGGTCCGGTGTCTTCTGGGACACATGACAGGTCCTAGAAGGCTCCGGGCCATTCACAAAGCGAAGCGCTTCTCGCACATGCGCAGTGGGCACCCGGCTGTCACAGAAGCCACCGCGGGAAGAAGAGGAAAGGTAACTCCGCGGAAGTGGGAGCGGATACCTGTCAAATTCAGGTACCCGCTCCCCCTCCCTCCCCAAAGGTCAGCAGTCTCTGGTCATCCCCTTCACTGTCTGCAGTCTCTGGTCATCCCCTGCACTGTCCGCAGTCTCTGGTCATCTCCTGTACTATGTCCGCAGTCTCTGGTCATCTCCTGTACTATGTCCGCAGTCTCTGGTCATCTCCTGTACTGTGTCCGCAGTCTCTGGTCATCTCCTGTACTGTGTCCGCAGTCTCTGGTCATCTCCTGTACCATGTCCGCAGTCTCTGGTCATCCCCTGTACTATGTCTGCAGTCTCTGGTCATCTCCTGTACTGTGTCCGCAGTCTCTGGTCATCTCCTGTACTGTGTCCGCAGTCTCTGGTCATCTCCTGTACTGTGTCCGCAGTCTCTGGTCATCTCCTGTACTGTGTCCGCAGTCTCTGGTCATCTCCTGTACTATGTCCGCAGTCTCTGGTCATCCCCTGTACTGTGTCCGCAGTCTCTGGTCATCCCCTGTACTGTGTCCGCAGTCTCTGGTCATCTCCTGTACTGTGTCCGCAGTCTCTGGTCATCTCCTGTACTATGTCCGCAGTCTCTGGTCATCCCCTGTACTGTGTCCGCAGTCTCTGGTCATCCCCTGTACTGTGTCCGCAGTCTCTGGTCATCTCCTGTACTGTGTCCGCAGTCTCTGGTCATCTCCTGTACTATGTCTGCAGTCTCTGGTCATCTCCTGTACTGTCTGCAGTCTCTGGTCATCCCCTGTACTATGTCCGCAGTCTCTGGTCATCTCCTGTACTGTGTCCGCAGTCTCTGGTCATCTCCTGTACTGTCTGCAGTCTCTGGTCATCTCCTGTACTGTCTGCAGTCTCTGGTCATCTCCTGTACTGTGTCCGCAGTCTCTGGTCATCTCCTGTACTTTGTCCGCAGTCTCTGGTCATCCCTGTGCTGTCCGCAGTCTCTGGTCATCTCCTGTACTGTGTCCGCAGTCTCTGGTCATCTCCTGTACTGTGTCTGCAGTCTCTGGTCATCCCTGTACTATGTCCGCAGTCTCTGGTCATCCCCTGTACTATGTCCGCAGTCTCTGGTCATCTCCTGTACTATGTCCGCAGTCTCTGGTCATCCCTGTACTATGTCTGCAGTCTCTGGTCATCTCCTGTACTGTGTCCGCAGTCTCTGGTCATCTCCTGTACTATGTCCGCAGTCTCTGGTCATCTCCTGTACTGTGTCTGCAGTCCATTGGTTCAGAATATTTTTTTTTCTTGTTTTTCACCTCTAAAACCTAGGTGCGTCTTATGGAGCGAAAAATACGGTATATTTTTTTTTATTTTTTTTTTTAATAGATTAAAATATTGAATACGGCCAAAATTGTAGTATTTCAAAATATATTTCAATATACAGTATATATACACCGTATGTTGAAATGCTTTTTTATATATATTACAAAACGTATGAAAAAAATTAAAAAAAATAAATTTTCAAATATACTGTATGTCTTTAATAATACATTTAATCTACATTTTTGGAATGCTTTAACAAATATATGTAAAAAATAACTTTTTTATATGTAAAAAAAACTGAAGAATATATTTTAAAAATATATATTTTTAAACATATTTTTCATATTCTTTTGTAATATATAAAAAAATGTATTTCAACATACAGGTATATATTATTATTATTTTTTTTTTAATAGATTAAAATATTGAATATGGGCAAAATTGTAGTATTTCAAAATATATTTCAATATACATTATATATACACCGTATGTTGAAATGCTTTTTTTATATATTACAAAATATATGAAAAAATTTAAAAAAATAAATTTTCAAATATACTGTATGTCTTTAATAATACGTTTAATCTACATTTTTGGAATGCATTTACAAATATATGTAAAAAATATATGTTAAAAATGACTTATATGTAAAAAAAAATCTGAAGAATATATTAAAAAAATATTTTTCATATATTTTTGTGATATATAAAAACGCATTTCAAAATACAGTAAATATATATATTGAAATATATTGAAATATTGAATGCGGACAAAATTGTAGTATTGCAAATCGCAAGAAATCATAGAAAATCTTCACAAGTCGCAGCAAAATCTTCAGAAATCACGCTGAAATTGCACACAAATAAATAGCAGTGGTGTGACTGGTGCTCTGGACTGAGGCAAGTACACACTATAGAGGGATGTGCTTTGTTCATATTTCATGTCTGAGGTTTACAACCACTTTAGGACCGGGTTCTTAAATTGTTGTGGGAAACACTGCGAATCCTGTGCATTTACCGCACCGCATTGCCATCGCATGGCCTTCGTGCGATCTGGTGCGGGTGTTAATTGTTGGCGTCATTGGAAGGAATTGCGCCCCATTGTTGGTGTCATTGAGAAGAATTGTGCCTCACTGTTACCGTTATTGGGAAGAATTATGCCCTATTGTTGGTGTCATTGGGAGGAATTGTGCCCTATTGTTGGTGTCATTGGGAGGAATTGTGCCCTTTTGTTGGTGTCATTGGGAGGAATTGTGCCTCAGTTTTGGTGTCATTGAGAGGAATTGTGCCCCATTGTTGATTTCTTTGAGAGGAATTGTGCCTCAGTGTTGGTGTCATTGGGAGGAATTGTGCCCCATTGTTGATGTCTTTGAGAGGAATTGTGCCTCAATGTTGGTGTCATTGGGAGGAATTGTGCCCCTATGTTGATGTCTTTGAGAGGAATTGTGCCTCAGTGTTGGTGTTATTGGGAGGAATTGTGCCCCATTGTTGATGTCTTTGAGAGGAACTGTGCCTCAGCGTTGGTGTCATTGAGAGGAATTGTGCCTCACTGTTTGTGTTATTAGAAGGAATTGTGCCCCATTTTTGGTGTCATTGGGAGGAATTGTGCCCCTTTGTTGGTGCTATTGGGAGGAATTGTGCCCCATTGTTGGTATCATTGGGAGGAATTGTGCACCTTTGTTGGTGTCACTGGGAGGAATTGTGCCCCTTTGTTGGTGTCACTGGGAGGAATTGTGCCCCATTGTTGGTGTCATTGGAAGGAATTGTGCCCCATTGTTGGTGTCATTGGGAGGAATTGTGCCCCATTGTTGGTGTCATTGGAAGGAATTGTGCCCCATTGTTGGTGTCATTGGGAGGAATTGTGCCCCATTGTTGGTGTCATTGGGAGGAATTGTGCCCCATTGTTGGTGGGCTACACTTTATATATATATATATATGTTACCATACTATCCACACCTGCACATCCTCCAGGGGATTTTCAGATCCGTCATTATATCCGCAAACCAAATGTGGGCAACTCCTTTGAAGGGTTGTCTCCCGAATACAGAGAGGATCCAGCTGCTGCGGCGAGGACAGGAAATTGGACATCCTCTCTCCGGGCGGCCTCTTCCCCGCTGTCCCTGCATCTGTCCGCACTTTCCTCAGCAATGACAGATACGTCTTCTGAATAAATATTCCCTAATGGAACCCGTCCACCCAAATCATGGAGGACCCGAGGAGCCTTCGCACTTTGCTGAATGAGATATAACATCCTATAACATGGAGTGGAGGTGCTCCAGACTATATATATTCTTGTTAAAGCAGCGGATCTAGAGAAGAAATTGGTCACACAGTATTTCAAACAAACATTTTTGGGAAAAAAATACACTTTTTTGAATTTTACATAATACTGTTTGTGTTATTAGGAGGAATTGTGCCCCATTGTTGGTGTAATTTTTTTAGTAAAATATAAAAGATGATGTTACGCCGAGTAAACCCACCATATTGCCAAAATTATTGGGCCGCCTGCCTTTCCACGCACATGAACTTTAATGGCCCCCAGTCTTAGTCCGTAGAGTTCAATATTGAGTTGGCCCCGCCCTTTCCACACACATGACCTTTAATGCCCCCCCCAGTCTTAGTCCGTAGGGTTCAATATTGAGTTGGCTCCGCCCTTTCCACGCACATGACCTTTAATGGCCCCCCAGTCTTAGTCCTTAGGGTTCAATATTGAGTTGGCCCCGCCCTTTGCAGCTATAACAGCTTCAACTCTTCTGGGAAGGCCGTCCACAAGGTTTAGGAGGGTGTCTATGGGAAGGTTGGACCATTCTTCCAGAAGCACATTTGTCAGGTCTTTCACAAACATTGGTGAAAGAATGGGTCGCTCTCAGGAGCTCAGTGACTCCAAGCGTGGTCCCGTGATAGGTGGCCAACTGGGCAATAAATCCATCCGTGACATTTCCTGGCTACTAAATATTCCACGCTCAACTGTTAGTGGGATTATAACAAAGTGGAAGCCACTGGGAACAACAGCCACTCAGCCACCAAGTGGTAGGCCACGTCACATGACAGGGCGGGGTCAGCGCATGCTGAAGCGCACAGTGCGCAGAAGTCGCCAACTGTCTGCAGAGTCAATAGCTAAAGACCTCCAAACTTGGTGTGGCGTTCAGATGAGCCCAACAACAGTGCGTAGAGAGCTTCATGGAATGGGTTTCCATGGCCGAGCAGCTGCATCCAAGCCTTCCATCACCAAGTGCAATGCAAAGCGTCAGATGCCGTGGTGTAAAGCACGCGGCCACTGGACTCTAGAGCAGAGGAGACATGTCCTCTGGAGTGTCCAATCACACTTCTTTGTCTGACAATCTGATGGGCGTGTCCGGGTTTGGCGGCTGCCAGGAGAACGGTACTTGCCTGACTGCATTGTGCCAAGTGTCAAGTTTGGTGGAGGGGGGATTATGGTGTGGGGTTGTTCTTCAGGGGTTGGGCTTGGCCCCCTAGTTCCAGTGAAGGGAACTCTTAAGGCAACATTTTGGACAATTTCATGCTCCCAACTTTGTGGGAAAAGTTTGGGGATGGCCCCTTCCTGTTCCAACATGACTGCCCCCCAGTGCACAAAGCAAGGTCCAGAAAGACATGCAGGAGCAAGTTTGGGGTGGAGGAACTTGACTGTCCTGCACAGAGTCCTGACCTCAACCCCATAGAACACCTTTGGGATGAATTAGAGCCGAGACTGCGAGCCAGGCCTCCTCCCCCGACATCAGTGCCTGACCTGACAAATGTGCTTCTGGAAGAATGGTCCAACCTTCCCATAGACACCCTCCTAAACCTTGTGGACGGCCTTCCCAGAAGAGTTGAAGCTGTTATAGCTGCAAAGGGTGGGGCCAACTCAATATTGAACCCTACGGACTAAGACTGGGAGGCCATTACATTTCATGTGCGTGGAAAGGGCGGGGCCAACTTAATATTGAACCCTACGGACTAAGACTGGGAGGCCATTAAAGGTCATGTGTGTGGAAAGGGCGGGGCTACTCCATATTGAACCCTACGGACTAAGACTGGGAGGCCATTAAAGGTCATGTGCGTGGAAATGCCGGCGCCCCAATACTTTTGGCAATATAGTCTATTTGATTAAAAAAAAATGGGATACCCCACCTGGTCCTTAAACCTACCCCAATATACGTTCCTCCTGCTTGGTTCCAAGTCTGGGTTCATGTCCCTTTTCTGTCCTCTACAGCGCCACCTATCTTCATGCATACAAACAATTTCACCTTGAGGGTCTTTCACCTTGAGAAGCTTAACCCATGAAACGCGTTGAGACTAATTATGCCTCGAACCACCAATTGTAGCATCAAGCTATTTCTATTGTTTCTCACATCTAGTAGAGTTCTATTGGGGCATCTATATGGTGGGTGGGATATTTTAGGCTTTCGCCATGATGATCGGTGCACTGATTTCTGCACATTAATTTATTGATTCTCTCTGTATTTTAAATGTTGTTTAACATCTTGTGTGAAATAAAATATGTGAAGTTTGAATACTTTAGTCAGTTGTTTTCCATTCCTGAGGCTCTTAGCACCTGAAAAGTCCTACATTGTCCTATTTTTTCTGCTTATTCCTTTGTTTTTGGGATGTGACGCTCGTGATCAGGGGTGGACTGACAACTTATGGGGCCCCCGGGCAATAGGGGATCATGGGGCCCCTGTGTCCTCGCCCACACTCAAACCACACCCAAAAAAGCCTATGAAAGGTACCAGGGGCATCTCATGGGGCCCCTTACTGACCCCGGGCCCTCGGGCAGTGCCTGAGTTTCCGAATGGTCAGTCCGCCCCTGCTCGTGATTCCCATTTGTATCAGCTGATAATTGTTGTCACTGTTCAGTCGGTGGTTCTCTTCTAGTGATGTTTGAGTCGAACTCACGTTCGACTCAAACATGGGCCATTCGGTGAACACGAACGGTAGGGGCGTTTGGCAGGCTGTGCACCCGCCGCTCCCCACAATGCACTGCGCTCTGTGATTGGCCAAAGCAATGCACCTGACCATAGGAATTTGGTGGGGGGGGGGGTGCTTTGGGGCAAAGGGACTCCTCTCATCAAAGCATCTGGTCTCCATATAGATAAAGCCGAAGCAAAAAAAAAAATAGGTGAAGGGCTACATGAGAAGGGGGACAGGGGATACAAGGCAGGACAGGGTTAAAGATACAGTTGATCAGAAAAGGCGGTCACTTATTGGATTGGATGTTGCAGAGAGTAGGTGGAGCTGCTGGGGGTGGAGTTTATGAGGAGGAGACCAAGAGCGGCAAATCCCTGGGAGCAGCAGACGAGTAGGAATCTTCCCGCAATCTCGCCCTATTGGTGTTGTTCGGATCCTGGGTCCTTTGGTGGTTGGGGTCTTTGGAGGTGTTAACATTTTTGAGCAGTTCATAGCAGTGACCCATCTAAGGTATGGCGCCCTCTGTTGGATCCCAGTTCATGGGGTATTATCCGGGAAGTGGTAACAAGTTGGTATCTGCAGAAAAGTGGGTTTGACCCCGAACCAGTGTTTTGCGGCTGGGGATCGTGAAGTTGTAACACAGATACACAACCTGATGTTGGTTCTCAAGTGCCTCCTAAGACCGGCAACCTGTATGTTATGGCATTTGGTTCAGGCAGGGGCGGACTGACCGTTTGGAAACTCGGGCGCTGCCTGAGGGCCCGGGGTCAGTAGGGGGCCCAATGAGATGCCCCTGGTACCTTTTTCATAGGCTTTTTTGAGTTTGGGCAAGGACACGGGCCCCATGATCCCCTATTGCCCGGGGGCCCCATGAGTTGTCAGTCCACCCCTGGGTTCAGATATATGTTTTCCTGTTTTAAGGAATGTTATTTTGGTTTAGGTGTTAATAAAGGGCCAAGCTGATCAGTTTTCTCCAACTTGGGTCTTTGGTCATTTTTTACTTAGTATACGTTGGGAAGGGTAGCTATGGTGAGATGTAGAAGGACTTGGAGACATATGGGTTACCCTAGTCATGATGGGGACAAGGGCCTCTTCCCCACAACCATGGCCTGTGGTTGTGGGGTCTGCGGAGCAGGGGACTTATAAGACTCTGGAATCCCCATTTAACAAGGGGGCCACCAGATCCCGCCCCCCAATGTGAATGAGTATGGGGTACATGGTACCGCTACCCATTCACAAAAAAAGTAGTGTAGTGTAAAAATGACAGGAGACCGTCTTTGACAATGTCCCGCGAAGTAGATTCAACGTCAATCACGATGCCCGCCCTCAAAAAAGGAAAAAAAAACCTGCTCCGCCCTCAACACTGGCTTCCACCATCTGACAGCTGCACCGGGATGACAGTTCTTAAATAGGGCGATGATGTCACAAGGGGGCGGGATCACCCCACCCCCTTGTGACATCATCATGCTTGTGACAGGTCAGGTGCAATGCTTTGACCAATCACAATGCACTGTCAGGGCTCGTGGGGCGAACATGTTTGACCAGGGGCGGACTGACCATTCGGGCACCTGGGCAGTGCCCGAGGGCCCGGGGTCAGTAGGGGGCCCCATGAGATGCCCCTGGTACTTTTCATAGGCTTTTTTGGGTATTGATGAGTGTAGGCAAGGACACAGGGGCCCCATGATTTCCTATTACCCGGGGGCCCCATGAGATGTCAGTCAGCCCTTGTGTTCAACTCGAACATGCCGCCCATCACTATTGCAGAGGATGCCTAAAATCTGACTTGTACAGTATCTTAGTGAGCCAATAGCACAAGCAGGAAATGACATTTCTGGGGGTGTCACACATGGAAGAAAAATATATTTGAAATGTATTTTAAAAATATTCTTCCCAAATATATTGAAATATATTTGAAAAGCTACAATTTTGTCCATATTCAATATATTTCAATTAATATATATATATATATATATATATACTCTGCATGTTGAAATGCGTTTTTATTACAAAATATATGAAAAATATTTTTAAAAATACATTTCAAATATACTGTATGTCCCTTAAAATACAAATCTACATTTTTGGAATGCATCTACAAATATATGTAAAAACGTATGTTAAAATGACTTTTTTATTTGTTAAAAAAAAATGAAGAATATGTTTAAAAAATATATAATTTTAAAAATATATATTTTTAAAATATATTTTTCAGATTTTTTTTAACATATATTTGTAAGTGCATTCCAAAAAATGTAGATTTGTATTATTAAAGACATACAGTATTTTTGAAATGTATTTTTAAAAATATTTTTCATATATTTTGTAATAAAATGGCATTTCAACATGAAATATATATATATATATATATATATATATTTCAATAAATAAATATATATATTATAACTATATTATATATATATATATATATATATTATATATTTATATTATATATATTTATTTATTGAAATATATTTTGAAGTATATTGAATGCGGCCAAAATTGTAGCATTTCAAAAATATGGCAATATATTTGGGAAGAATATTTTTAAAATATATTTCAAATATATTTCTCTTCCATGTGGGGTTCTATACATGAATGGTGCACAGAGCTCTTTTTTTTTTTTTTTTTTAACAGTTTTAAAAAATTACTGATGGAAATGGAAAGGTCATTTTAATAATCAATTACCAAATAACTTACGCGGCAATTTCATTTGCTAAATAATTTTTTTTGTAACGAAAGTGGACGTCCCCTTTAAGGCAGATTGCAGGTTGGGCTGGTGGTTCTGGATGCACAGAGACTGGCACACGTCTTTACTGCAGATCCCAGAATTTGAGTCCTTTTATTGGGATTGCTAACATCTCCATTTATAGGCTGCGAGTTTTTGTACTTTTGCTTTTTTTTCCCACTGATCTACACGGAATTGAATCGTATTCAAAAATCAGACCGAAGGAGGGGAGAGGAGAAGACGTGATTTACTGCTGAGCAGAAATGGTGCAAACTAGCCAGAGCAACTGAGGAGCAATCATCTTCCATCGCTCTGGTGGTTGGACAACATTTTATAAAACTGGAGGATCGATCGTTCTTAGTCTAGTCACTGACAATCCCATGTAAGTGGTGTCACTAGAACCTTCAGAGCTCCGGTGCCAGAAACCATGAAGGGCCCCCCTGTCTCCCAGCCAGGGGCCTTCCCTCTGAGCCCGGTGGCAGAACACCAGGACCTAGTAGCAAGTGCGTCCTTTGTGACCCTGGTAGTTCCGCCACTGGTGTCACTAGTTTTTTTATTTTATTCTTATTTTTTACTTTTTTTTTTTTTTATTATTATTTTTACAATTTTGTTTAGGAGCGACGTTTGGGGGCTTTGGTGAAATATATCAAGGGTCTAATCAGACCTCTGATGTTCCACCTTTGGGACAGAGAAAGGAGATTGAGGACACAGCCCTCAATCTCCATCTCTGCAGCCTCAGCTGTACTGAATGAATGGACAGGAATAGTTCTGTACAGAGACTTCCCATCCATTCCTAAACTGAACTATAGAGAACACAGTTTACTACCTTTCAGTTATGAATGGAGTCGGTGATCAGTACCAATCACTGGTTGTCCATTCAGAAAAGGAAAGGGTCGGTAAATGACACATTTACTGGCCCCTTCCCCCCTCTCCTTCCTGACATATCCGGCAGCAGCCAGCGGGAGAGGAGAGGGGGGAACCCGTAGAAATTCAGGGGGGGGCGAAAAAGCAAAGGGGTGGAGAGCGCAGGGGGCCAGAGAGCACAAGGGGCAGAGAGCGTTGGGGGCTGGAGAGCACAGGGGGCAGGGAGCATTGGGGGCCAGAGAGCACAGGGGGCAGGGAGCATTGGGGGCCAGAGAGCACAGGGGGCAGGGAGCATTGGGGGCCGGAGAGCACAGGGGGCAGAGAGCGTTGGGGGCTGGAGAGCACAGGGGGCAGAGAGCGTTGGGGGCTGGAGAGCACAGGGGGCAAGGAGCATTGGGGGCCAGAGAGCACAGGGGGCAGGGAGCATTGGGGGCCAGAGAGCACAGGGGGCAGGGAGCATTGGGGGCCAGAGAGCACAGGGGGCAGAGAGCATTGGGGGCTGGAGAGCACAGGGGGCAGAGAGCATTGGGGGCCAGAGAGCACAGGGGGCAGAGAGCGTTGGGGGCTGGAGAGCACAGGGGGCAGAGAGCATTGGGGGCCAGAGAGCACAGGGGGCAGAGAGCGTTGGGGGCTGGAGAGCACAGGGGGCAGAGAGCATTGGGGGCCAGAGAGCACAGGGGGCAGAGAGCGTTGGGGGCTGGAGAGCACAGGGGGCAGAGAGCACAGGGGGCAGGGAGCATTGGGGGCCAGAGAGCACAGGGGGCAGGGAGCATTGGGGGCTGGAGAGCACAGGGGGCAGAGAGTGGGGTGGCGAAGAGCACGGAGGCAGAAAGCACGGGGTGCCTAAGAGAATTGGCGCGGAAAGCACAGGGGACCGGAGAGCATGAGGACAGAGAGCACAGGGGACTAGAGAGCACAGGGGACAGAGAACACGGGGTGGGGGGGGGGAGCAAGAAAGAGCTGGATAGGAGTGGTGGGGGTGACTGCATATAGAGAAATTGGAGAAACTGATCTCTCCATTTTCCTCCTGCAGCCGCTGAATGTCTACTTGTGGTAGAGGATGAAAAATGAGAGATCGATTCCTCTATATGCAGCCCGTCCCTGCTGCCCCTCCTTTCCAGGCATACAGGGGGGCCGCATGGGCCCCCTGCAGCATGGGGCCGGGTCGCAGTTGAGGTCCCTGCAACTCCTATAGGAACACCTTTGTATTATGCTTTATTCTGATTGTGATTATGAGAATCATCCGATGATATTCTGTATTAGAGATTCATCCAATGATATTCTGTATTAGAGATTCATCCGATGATATTCTGTATTAGAGATTCATCCAATGATATTCTGTATTAGAGATTCATCCAATGATATTCTGTATCAGAGATTCATCCAATGATATTCTGTACTAGAGATTCATCCAATGATATTCTGTATTAGAGATTCATCCAATGATATTCTGTATTAGAGATTCATCCAATGATATTCTGTATTAGAGATTCATCCGATGATATTCTGTATTAGAGATTCATCCGATGATATTCTGTATTAGAGATTCATCCGATGATATTCTGTACTAGAGATTCATCCGATGATATTCTGTACTAGAGATTCATCCAATGATATTCTGTACTAGAGATTCATCCAATGATATTCTGTACTAGAGATTCATCCAATGATATTCTGTATTAGAGATTCATCCGATGATATTCTGTATTCGAGATTCATCCAATGATATTCTGTATTTGAGATTCATCCAATGATATTCTGTACTAGAGATTCATCCGATGATATTCTGTACTAGAGATTCATCCGATGATATTCTGTATTCGAGATTCATCCGATGATATTCTGTATTAGAGATTCATAGAATGATATTCTGTATTAGAGATTCATCCGATGATATTCTGTATTTGAGATTCATCCAATGATATTCTGTATTAGAGATTCATCCAATGATATTCTGTATTAGAGAATCATCCAATGATATTCTGTATTAGAGATTCATCCAATGATATTCTGTATTAGAGATTCATCCGATGATATTCTGTATTAGAGATTCATCAGATGATATTCTGTATTAGAGATTCATCAGATTGATCAGCAGTAGGGGGCAGATTAGTAGGCAATAGAGGGCAGGCTTATCAGCAATAGGGGGCAGGCTGATCACCAGTGGGGGGCAGACAGATCAGCAGTAGAGTCCAGGATGATCAGGTTAATCCGCAGTAGAGGGCAGGCTGATTAGTAGAAGGGGCAGATAGATCAGTAGTGGGCGCAGGCTGATCATCAGTAGAGGGGAGATTGATCATCAATAGAGGGCAGGCAGATCAGCAGTAGGAGGCAGTTTAATCAGCAGTAGGGGGCAGGTTGATCAGCAGTAGGGGGCAGTTTGATCAGCAGTAGGGGGCAGTTTGATCAGCAGTAGGAGGCAGGCAGATCAGCAGTAGGGGGCAGGCAGATCAGCAGTAGAGGGCAGGCAGATCAGCAGTAGGGGGCAGGCAGATCAGCAGTAGGGGGCAGGTAGATCAGCAGTAGGAGGCAGTTTGATCGGCAGTAGGGGGCAGTTTGATCAGCAGTAGGGGGCAGTTGGATCAGCAGTAGGGGGCAGTTGGATCAGCAGTAGGGGGCAGTTGGATCAGCAGTAGGGGGCAGGCAGATCAGCAGTAGGGGGCAGTTTGATCAGCAGTAGAGGGCAGGCAGATCAGCAGTAGGGGGCAGATTGATCATCAGTAGGAGGCAGGAAGATTAGCAGTAGGGGGCAGTTTGATCAGCAGTAGGCGGCAGTTTGGTCAGCAGTAGAGGGCAGTTTGATCAGCAGTAGAGGGCAGGCAGATCAGCAGTAGGGGGCAGTTGGATCAGCAGTAGGCGGCAGTTTGATCAGCAGTAGGCAGCAGTTTGATCAGCAGTAGAGGGCAGGCAGATCAGCAGTAGGGGGCAGCTTGATCAGCAGTAGGGGGCAGTTTGATCATCAGTAGGAGGCAGGGAGATTAGCAGTAGGCAGCAGTTTGATCAGCAGTAGGGGGCAGTTTGATCAGCAGTAGGGGGCAGTTTGATCAGCAGTATGGGGCAGTTTGGTCAGCAGTAGGGGCAGTTTGATCAACAGTAGAGGGCAGTTTGATCAGCAGTAGGGGGCAGTTTTATCAACAGTAGAGGGCAGGCAGATCAGCAGCTGGAAGCAGTTTGATTAGCAGTAGGAGGCAGTTTGATTAGCTTTAGGGGGCAGTTTGATCAGCAGTAGAGGGCAGTTTGATCAGCAGTAGGGGGCAGTTTGATCAGCAGTAGGGGGCAGGCAGATCAGCAGTAGAGGGCAGTTTGATCAACAGTAGAGGGCAGTTTGATCAGCAGTAGGGGGCAGGCAGATCAGCAGTAGGGAGAAGGCAGATCGGCAGTAGGGGGCAGCTTGATCAGCAGTAGGGGGCAGTTTGATCAGCAGTAGGGGGAAGGAAGATCAGCAGTAGGGGGCAGCTTGATCAGCAGTAGGGGACAGTTGGATCAGCAGTAGGGGGCAGTTTGATCAGCAATAGGGAGCAGATGGATCAGCAGTAGGGGGCAGTTTGATCAGCAGTAGGGGGCAGGCAGATCAGCAGTAGGGGGCAGGCAGATCAGCAGTAGTGGGCAGGCAGATCAGCAGTAGGGGGCAGGCAGATCAGCAGTAGGGGGCAGTTTGATCAGCAGTAGGGGGTAGTTTGATCAGCAGTAGGGGGCAAGCAGATCAGTAGGGGGCAGTTTGATCAGCAGTAGGGGGCAGTTTGATCAGCAGTAGGGGGCAGTTTGATCAGCAGTAGGGGGCAGGCAGATCAGCAGTAGGGGGCAGGCAGATCAGCAGTAGGGGGGCAAGCCATATTCATAGTTATTTGGACACAGAATAAAGAATAACAAATTCTGAAACCGTTGTGAGGATTCTGGGAATGTAGAAACCTACAGGAAGGTTAGATTGGTGCAGATGAATATCATGTGTTTTCCTGTGCGATAGATTCTGCGTTATATAACTTTTCACATTTGGAATGTCTGTTGCAAAATCTTTCTTGCCCCCACTACATGTGCTGTGAAAGATCAGGAATGCACATGTTATCAATCATAAGAGCACATGCAATTAAGGTGATGTGAAAAAGGAACGGTATATTTCATGATGTAAGATGAGCTCATTCCTGAATATTATACCCCCTTTATATTAAATAATGAGCTCTGGATCTGCTGCCTCTTCCCACAATCCTGGTAGACTATCCTAGGAAAGCCTCGCTGTCTCCTCCAACCACTCTGCACAAACGTCTTCTTGGGTTTCCACTGATGTGTGCGCCTTTATGAGGCCGTGCGGGGTCTCTGTAGTCAGTTAAACAGCCTACAATTAAGGGGGCGACGCTCTTGTACCATTTTACTTCAGTGTTTAAGTCATCAGGGTCCTAACAAAGAACAGATGGGCTCCTATAAACTCCGACTTAACCTCCTGTGCGCTGGAGGCGAGCCGGGACTCCTATGTATGAAGTTTATTCTGAAGGCCAAAGTTCAACGAGACGCCCCAATCAATTTTCTTGTGTTTCCCCCAAGAGTACGCTTCTTTTTTTGTGATGTTTGATTCTGTTCACCTCGGTAAAAAGTGTACAGATGTGTTCAATCCAGGCTAGCAGTAGAAACGGGGGGTACAACATATACCGAGAGGCATCCAGCCTTCCTCCACCACCTTAAAATGGACCTGAACTCAAAAGGTGAAGACTCGCTATGTTATGGGGAATATTTGGAAATGGTAAAGCTGATGTTTAGATATGTTTTTTTTTTTGTACATATAGGAAACCATCATCTCATAGAAGATGGGACCCTTCCGATGTCACCCCAAAAGACTATCCTCCATTAACCCCCCCCCCGACAATGTGTAGGCCTTGTTGCCCAATTCAGAAGGGCTTTTTTTGCAGAGGCAATATGGGGGAACGCATTATACTGAATGTATGTGCTGGAGGCGAGCCGGGACTCCTATGTATGAAGTTTATTCTGAAGGCCAAAGTTCAACGAGACGCCCCAATCAATTTTCTTGTGTTTCCCCCAAGAGTACGCTTCTTGTTTTGTGATGTTTGATTCTGTTCACCTCGGTAAAAAGTGTACAGATGTGTTCAATCCAGGCTAGCAGAAGAAACAGGGGGTACAACATATACCGAGAGGCATCCAGCCTTCCTCCACCGCCTTAAAATGGACCTGAACTCAAAAAGTGAAGACTAGCTATGTTATGGGGAATATTTGGAAATGGTAAAGTTGATGTTTAGATATGGCTTCTTTTTTTGTCCATACAGAAACTATACAGAAAACCATCATCTCATAGAAGATGGGACCCTTCCGGTGTCACCCCAAAAGACTATCCTCCATTAACCCCCCCCCGACAATGTGTAGGCCTTGTTGCCCAATTCAGAGGGGCTTTTTTGCAGAGGCAATATGGGGGAACGCATTATACTGAATGTATGCGCTGGAGGCGAGCCGGGACTCCTATGTATGAAGTTTATTCTGAAGGCCAAAGTTCAACGAGACGCCCCAATCAATTTTCTTGTGTTTCCCCCAAGAGTACGCTTCTTTTTTTGTGATGTTTGATTCTGTTCACCTCGGTAAAAAGTGTACAGATGTGTTCAATCCAGGCTAGCAGTAGAAACAGGGGGTACAACATATACCGAGAGGCATCCAGCCTTCCTCCACCATCTCAACCACCTTAAAATGGACCTGAACTCAAAAAGTGAAGACTAGCTATTTTATAGGGAATATTTGGAAATGGTAAAGTTGATGTTTAGATATGGCTTCTTTTTTTTTTGCATACAGAAAACCAAAAACCATCATCTCATAGAAGATGGGACCCTTCCGGTGTCACCCCAAAAGCCTATCCTCCATTAAACCCCCCCGACAATGTGTAGGCCTTGTTGCCCAATTCAGAAGGGCTTTTTTTGCAGAGGCAATATGGGGGAACGCATTATACTGAATGTATATAATGGCAAGGGCTGCTGGGGTGTGCTGGTGGGGGGTCTATTATTCCTGGGTGGGGAGGAGTCATATGTTGCTGGGGGCAGGGCTGCTGTTAGAATCTACAGGGTCCCATACAGCCAACCTGAGAGGGCCCCCCCCCCCAAAAAAAAATCCCCACTGTTTACTAGGCTTCCGTTATGAATGAACACAGTGAGTGATCGGTACCGATCACTCATTGTGTTCCTTCAGAAAAGAAAGGGGCTGGTAACTGTGACATATTTACCGGACCCTTCCCCCACTCTCCATCCTGAAGGATCCTATTTTGTGCTTACAGCTTCCGCTGGGAAAGAGAGGAAAGAAGCCGGCAGCACTGCGGGGGGTGGGGGGCACACAGTGGTGCCTGGGCAGCAGGGGGAAACATATGGTGAACATGGAGGGTGATGGGTGCGTTGGGGGGCATTGGCAATTACTGGAACCGATCCCCCTGTATGGCTTTCTCTGCAGCAGCTGAAAATCAGTGGGAAGGAGAGGAGAAGAGGCCGGCTTTCAGCTGCTGCAGAGAAAGCCAAATAGGGGATCAGTTCCAGTAATTGGCCCCCCCCCCACCGTGCCAATCACCCTCCCTGCCCACATCCGATTCACCCAGCTGTCTGGGCCCCCCTGCTGGCCTGGGCCCCGTACAGGAGGACTGGTGGTACCCCCTTATCCATGGCTCTGGCTGAGGGGGGGGGGTCAGTTGTCTCTGGAAGGGATATACTTTTGAGAGAGTGATCTATTGTTGCTGGGGGTCTATGGTTGCTGTGGGTCTATTGTTGCTGGGGAGTCTATTGTTACTGGGGGTCTATTGTTGCTGGGGGGTCTATTGTTGCTGGGGAGTCTACTGTTACTGGGGGTCTATTGTTGCTGGGGGGGAGGTCTATTGTTGCTGGGGGTGAGGTCTATTGTTGCTGGGGGGGAGGTCTATTGTTACTGGGGGTCTATTGTTGCTGGGGGGTCTATTGTTGCTGGGGAGTCTACTGTTACTGGGGGTCTATTGTTGCTGGGGGGGAGGTCTATTGTTGCTGGGGGGGAGGTCTATTGTTACTGGGGGTCTATTGTTGCTGGAGGTCTATTGTTGCTGGGGGGGGTCTATTGTTGCTGGGGGGAATCTACTTTTAAGCAACCAGTCAACCCAACTATCGAATCAATCAATCTACAAACACTGTAAATACTGTAAATGCCTCACAGAGTGCCCAAAATAAAATATCAGAAGATAAAAGATCAAAGGATAGATTTCCTCCACCACCACAACCCCCTAACATGGACCTGAACTGAAGAAATGAAGACTTCCCGCGTTGTACGGAATGCCATGAATGTAGAAATGTTAAAGCCGACGTTTTTAGATACGAGCACTAAGTGTCATTTCTGTCCACGGCTTCATTCCTCTAATATCTACATAAGTCACTTCTGATGAGTTCTCCTGACACCAAGAGATAAATGGTGACAGGGGAGGGACCTCTAGCAGATTTTTTTCTGAATTCTCAGACAAGCTTTAAAAAATCAGCACTTTGAATGGATGTAGAGAAGAACAGGAGCAGATAAACAGGTACAACTCATGTAGGAGGAGTCACTGGGTATATGGGGGGTCTACAACCGCTTTAAGTGATTCTAAGACAGTGGTCTCCAAAACTGCGGCTCAGGGGTCGGATGTGGCTCTTTGCCTGCCTTTATCTGGCCCTTGGGGCACTATTTTACCAATTGACACCAATGATGGGGCACCAATTCCCCTACTGACACCATCAATGGGACACCAATTCCCCTACTGACACCATCAATGGGACACCAATTCCCCTACTGACACCAATGGTGGGACACCAATTCCCCTACTGACACCATCAATGGGACACCAATTCCCCTACTGACACCAATGGCGGGACACCAATTCCCCTACTGACACCATCAATGGGACACCAATTCCCCTACTGACACCAATGGTGGGACACCAATTCCCCTACTGACACCAATGGTGGGACACCAATTTCCCTACTGACACCATCAATGGGACACCAATTCCCCTACTGACACCAATGATGGGACACCAATTCCCCTACTGACACCATCAATGGGACACCAATTCCCCTACTGACACCAATGATGGGACACCAATTCCCCTACTGACACCAATGGTGGGACACCAATTTCCCTACTGACACCATCAATGGGACACCAATTCCCCTACTGACACCAATGATGGGACACCAATTCCCCTACTGACACCATCAATGGGACACTATTCTTCCATTGATGCCAACAATGGGGCACTGATGTTGGGGTATTTTCTTGTCCAGTCCGGCCCCCCTAAAGCCTGGAGGACGGTAAACTGGCCCTTTGCTTACACACTTTGGAGACCCCCGCTCTAAAGGTTTTTTTTTTTCAACTAACAAACATATCATACTTACCTGCTCTGTGTAATGGTTGTGCACAGAGCAGCCCCCATCCTCTTCTTCTTGGGTCCCCCGTTGGCGCTCCTGGCTCCTTCCCCTTGACCTATTGCCCCTCAATAGCAAGCCGCTTGTTATGGGGCCACTGGTGCATGTTCACTCCCGAGCCTCGCCTTCCACGGCTTTGGCCACACTCTTTCCTCATTGGTTCATTGGCTGTGATTGACAGCAGTGGGAGCCAATGGCTGTGTCTCAGCCAATGAGGAGAAAGAGACCCGGGACAGCTGAGGCTCCCGTGCATGGGCGGACTGACCATTTGGAAACTCGGGCGCTGCCCGAGGGCCCGGGGTCAGTAGGGGGCCCCATGAGATGCCTATGGTACCTTTTTCATAGGCTTTTTTGAGTTTGGGAAAGGACACAGGGGCCCCATGATCCCCTATTGCCCGGGGGCCCCATGAGTTGTCAGTCCGCCCCTGCTCCCGTGCACATTTCTGGATCGAGAGGGGTCTCAGGTAGGTATCGGGGGGGCAGGAGCAGCACACAGAGGGTTTTTTTTGCCTTCATGCACCTTCAGCTTCTACAACCACTTCAATAATGGTTTGACCAAGAGGTGCGTCTGCGGGGGGCGCTCTTCTGGAGGCGGAGTTTGGATTTTTGATGGACTTCAAGGTTTTGCTGACCTACTCCTGGACCCTCGTGGCTTCTCCCCAGATACATGGCCAGCGTGGACCAACAGGAGGCGGTAGGTCTGTGATTGACTCCAGATGTGGTTCCTCTCCAAGTCTGCGGACAAAACAACATTTGTTCTTCTGCCGAGTCTTTCCATAGTTGGGGCTTCTGGTGTCACCTGGCCGAGGCGGCTAAATAGAAACCAGGCGTTGCTGCAAGGGACCGGCCAGCTTGGTTCTAGGGACCAGACCAGCTTGGTTCTAAGGACCGGACCAGCTTGGTTCTAGGGACCGGACCAGCTTGGTTCTAGGGACCGGCCAGCTTGGTTCTAGGCACCGGCCAGCTTGGTTCTAGGGACAGGGCCAGCTTGTTTCTAGGGACCGGACCAGCTTGGTTTTAGGGACCGGCCCAGCTTGGATCTAGGGACCGGCCAGCTTGGTTCTAGGGATCGGACCAGCTTGGTTCTAGGGACCAGGCAGCTTGGTTCTAGGGACCAGACCAGCTTGGTTCTAGGGACCGACCAGCTTGGATCTAGGGACCGGCCAGCTTGGTTCAAGGGACCTCTAAGCTGCATCAGAAATTATATTCGGGGTCCCGGGAAGGATGGGTCTCGCCTGGGAGACGACTTCTGATCAGAGATTCAGGGAGAGCAACAGCAGCAACCATGATGTCCCACTTCGGGTCCAAACGTTGGAAGGCTCAGCAAAGGAACGTCTATGATTGATTGAGGGCCACACTATAGAAACGCAGTCCAGATGCGTTCTGGATGCATTTCTGCATGCGCGTTTTTTGCACATTCCAGTGCGTTTTTGATGCTTTTTGTATGCATTTCATTTTTCCCCTCTCTTTTTCTTCAATTTAAATAGAGACATGTGCGTTCCAGTGTGTTTTTGGTGCGTTCCGGTGCGTTTTTTATACGTTTTACCGCGTCCCAGTACAGTTCTGTGCATTTTGGTTAATTTTTTTCCCCTAGTTCTTCAATGTAAATGGGACATGTGCATTCCAGTGCGTTTTTGGTGCGTTTCGGTGCATTTTTTATGCGTTTTACCACATTCCAGAACAATTCTGTGCGTTCCGGTTAATTTTTTTCCCCTCTCTATTTCTACAATGGAAATTCTTTGATTGAGGGCCACACTATAGAAACGCAGTCCAGATGCGTTTCTGCATGCACTTTTTTGGCGCATTACAGTGCGTTTTTGATGCTTTAAATTTTCCCCTCTTTTTGTTCAATTTAAATAGAGACATGTGCATTCCGGTGCATTTTTGGTGCATTTTACTGAGTTCCAGTACAGTTCTGTGCGTTCCGGTTAATTTTTTTCCCCTCTCTATTTCTTCAATGGAAATTCTATGATTGAGGGCCACACTATAGAAACGCAGTCCAGAGGCATTCCGGATGCATTTCTGCATGTGCGTTTTTGGCACGTTCCAGTGCGGTTTTTATGCATTTCATTTTTCCCCTCTCTTTTTCTTCAATTTAAATAGAGACATGTGCGTTCCGATGCGTTTTTGGTGCGTTTTACCGCGTTGCAGTAGAGTTCTGTGCGTTCCGGGTAATTTTTTCCCCTCTTTAATTCTTCAATGCAAATGGAACATGTGCGTTCCGGTGTATTTTTTGTGCGTTCCGGTGTATTTTGATGCGTTTTACTGCGTTCCAGTACAGTTCTGTGCGTTCCGGTTAATTTTTCCCTCTCTATTTCTTCAATGTAAATGGCACATGTGCGTTCCAGTGCGTTTTTGATGCGTTTTACCGCGTTCCAGAACAGTTCTGTGCAGACAAAATGCGACCTGTTCTACTTTTTTTTTTCTGCAACTGGAAACTGCGAGCGCTGATGTGAACTATGACACTGACAACCATATCACTGACTTTCTGTGCGTTTTTTGTGCGTTTTTGGTGTCTTTTACTGTGTTCCAGCATATTTCTGTGCGTTCCGGTTAATTTTTTTCCCCTCTCTATTCCTTCAATGAAAATTCTATGATTGAGGGCCACACTATAGAACGCAGTCCAGATGCGTTTCTGCGTGCACATTTTTGGCATGTTCCAGTGCATTTTTTATGCATTTCATCTTTTCTCTCTGTTTTTCTTCAATTTAAATGGGGACATGTGCATTCCGGTGCGTTTTTGATGCATTTTAAGGCGTTTCAGTGCAGTTCTGTGCGTTCCGGTGCATTTTTTGGTGCCTTACAGTGCGTTTCTGCGTGTTCCAGTACAGTTCTGTGCAGAAAAAATGCTGCCTCTTCTACTTTTTACACTGACAATGACACTATGACACCAACAACCATATCACCGACTTTCTGTGCGTTTTGGATGTAGAAAAAAAAAACAACTGAAACGCATGGAGTGTGAACTGGCCCATAACCAGGATTGCTGTACTGGGGGGGTTAATATTTCACCCCGGGGGGGCTGTGTGATAACGGTGCCTTTTTTGGGGCACTATAGAAACGCAGTCCAGATGCGTTCCAGGTGCGTTTCTGCATGCGCATTTTTGACGTGTTCGAGTTCGCTTTTGATGCTTTTTTTAAACAATTCATTTTTTCCCTCTCTTAATTTAAATAGGGACATGTGCTTTCCAGTGCGTTTTTGGTGCGTTTTTGATATGTTTTATCACATTCCAGTACAGTTCTGTGCAGAAAAATGCCGCCTGTTCTACTTTTTTTTTTCTGCACCCGGAACGCACCGGAACTGCAAACGCTGATGTGAACTAAGACACTGACAACCCTAACACTGATTTTCTGTGCGTTTTGGATGCAGAAAAAAATGAACTGAAATGCATGGAGTGTGAACCGGCCCATAACCAGGATTGCTGTACTGGGGGGGTTAATCTTTCACCCTGGGGGGGGGGGGGGCAGGGATAACGGTGCCTCTTTTAGGGTCGGTTCGCACTATAGAAACGCAGTCCGGGTGCGTTTCTGCATGTCACTCACCGGGTCCCGGCCGGTAATTAATCGCCGGCGCTCGGTGATTTCCGAAAATCACTGATGGGGAGGAGAACTGTTTTGTTTACTAACAGTCCTCCTCCCTGTCGGCTCGGGCACACTGCACAGCACAGCCATCCGGAGCAGTGTGAGTACAGTGAAGCACACAGACCCCGCCCTCTAGTAAAACATGCCCAGCACACAGTTAACCCTTTGATCGCCCCTCACTTTAACCCCTTCCTGCCCAGTGCCATTAGTACAGTGTCAGGGCTTTTTATTAGCACTAATCACTGTATTGGTGTCACTGGGGATGTCAGTGACACCAAGTCAGTTCCCCCTCCCCCAGTGTCAGACTGTCTGCCGCAGTCCCGCTATAAGTCGCTGATTGCCGCTGTTACTAGTAGCGAATAAAAAAAAATCCCAGTATATATACCGCCATTTGTAGACGCTATAACTTTCACGTAAACTGATGAATTTACAATTATTGGGATTTTTTTAGCGAAGACACGGAGCGGGATACATTTTGGATGAAATTTATAACAAATTGTTTTTTTTTCTCAAAATTGTCAGTCTTTTTTTGGTTATAGCGCAAAAAATAAAAAACACACAGGGGATCAAATACCACAGAAAGAAAGTTCTATTCATGGGGAAAAAAGGACATAAATTTAATTTGGGTGCGGCGTTGCATGACCGCGCAATTGTCAGTTAAAGGTACGCAGCGCCGTAACGCAAAATATGGCCTGGTCGGGGGGGGGGGATCCTCAGGAGGGCGAGGGGGGGGGAATCCTCAGGAGGGCGAGGGGGGGAAATCCTCAGGAGGGCGAGTGGGGGGGAATCCTCAGGAGGGAAAGGGGGGGAGAATCCTCAGTAGGGCGAGGGGGGGAATCCTCAGGAGGGTGAGTGGGGGGAATCCTCAAGAGGGCGAGGGGGGGGGGAAAATCCTCAGGAGGGTGAGGGGGGAGGAATCCTCAAGAGGGCCAGGGGGGGGAATCCTCAGGAGGGCGAGGGGGGGAATCCTCAGAAGGTCGAGGGGGGAGAATTCTTTAAGAGGGCGAGGGGGGGGGGATCCTCAGGAGGGTGAGGGGGGGAATCCTCAAGAGGGCAAGGGGGGGGGGATCCTCAGGAGGGTGAGGGGGGGAATCCTCAAGAGGGCGAGGGGGGGGGAATCCTCAGGAGGACGAGGGGGGGGGAATCCTCAGGAGGGCAAGGGGGGGGGATCCTCAAGAGGGCGAGGGGGGGGGGAATCCTCAGGAGGACGAGGGGGGGGATCCTCAGGAGGGCAAGGGGGGGGGAATCCTCAGGAGGACGAGGGGGGGGGAATCCTCAGGAGGATGAGGGGGGGGGGATCCTCAGGAGGGCAAGGGGGGGGAATCCTCAAGAGGGCGAGGGGGGGGAATCCTCAGGAGGACGAGGGGGGGGATCCTCAGGAGGGCAAGGGGGGGGAATCCTCAGGAGGACGAGGGGGGGGGGGAATCCTCAGGAGGATGAGGGGGGGGAATCCTCAGGAGGATGAGGGCTTGGTTGGTTGAATTTTGAAATCAATGTTGTCACCATCAGATTAAAAAATGTGCAAAATTTCTGATTTTCTAAAAAAAATTTGTTCTGAATTGGACATTTGGCAGACCATACATGGGTCAAATTCTGAATTAATTTTCCACTAATGGTGCGAAATTCAAATGAAAATTCTGTTGGAATTAATTTATGTATGGACGACTTTCAAGTCCTAGGAACTTTCTTTCATCGATAGACCCGCGTATGATCTGTAAGGTCTTGTTTGACCGAAACGCGTTAGTGTTGCTTGCCCTCTGGAACGAACGTTTTTCTACTCTGCATTCAAATGAAGTCTCTACAGTTTGCTCTCACCTTGTTGCCGATCCTGCGTGATCGACTTATTGGACCCATGTATGGCCTGCAGAAGTCAAATTCCAAAAGAATCTTGAATTTTTAAATCAATGGTGGCGCCATCGGGTTACAAAACACACGAACTTTCAGAATTTGTAACCCGATCCACCCCAGCAACAATAGACTCCTAGAAGCCATCATCAATAGATCCTCCAGCAGCAAGCAACGATATTCCCCCCCTCAACAGTATCAATTGACCCCCCCAGCAAGATAAGACCCCCCCCAGCAACCATACAATATGACCCCCCCAGCAACCATACAATATATCCCCCACCAGCAATAGTAGATCTCCATGGCAACAATAGACCCTCATGTGAAAATATAACCCCCAGCAGCCAGCATCAATAGACCCTCCAGCACAGCCCAGCACCCCTCGCCATTACATACATTCAGTTCTGGAGGTGCCAGAATTATGTTCCCGCTGGATAAAAAGGCCGGCCATACATGGGTCAGTTTCCAAACGATTTTCGTACGAAAATCGGACCTAAGAATAATCGACCGATTTTCGCCCTGTTAGTGGGGCGATGGCACCGGCCGATTTTTGTGGTTCCTCCCCATTTTGCTTATCGGGCATGCTGGAAAATTTGCGAATGATTTTTCAACCAAAAATCGAAAATGTCGGTCATCCTGTAATCCGACGGTGCCACCAATGATTTCGAAAATCGTTCGGAAATCGACCCGTGTATGGCCGGCCTAGGGCTTCGGACTGTGCAATCAGGGTGGGCGTGTCATCAGCCGTACGTATCCAGCAGACCCAACAAAGTGGTGCCAACAGACCCGATATTTCGAGGGCTTCTCTCATACGTGATGGACAAGTTCCTCCATTTCTGTGTAGAGTCCCCCTGAGGTCATCACAGAGGACAAGGGGGCGCTCTTTACATCTGGAGGAAAAGAAATGTCATCTCCAAACACGGAAAGGTTTCTTTTTTTGCCTTCCTCTGGATCAGCTGTAGGTGTAGGATTCTAACTTTTGTTTTTTGTTTTCTACGGTTGAACTGGATGGACTTTTCTCTTTTTTCAGCCAGACTAACTATGTAACTATGTAACTATGTAACTATGTAACTGTTTCGGCTTAATTTTTTGATTTTTTCTTTATTGTCATCACAAGGGGTTAATAAACACTGGGCAGGTGACAGGTACCCTTTTTGTAGATATTAGGGGTCTAACAGACCACCGATGTCTTCCCTGCCCTCCAATGCATATGACCGAGTGCAGATTGGCTTGGTTCGTTGTGTCCCCTGGCTGTACCGGCCAATGGTGGATGTGAGACCAGACGTGGCGAAATCATCCTCACTTCCGTTTTTTTTTTTGCTTTACAGGGGAGATGGAGGCATAGATGGAAAGATGTGTCTTGGTCTCCCTCCACTCTCCATCCCTCCGCTCTCCATCCTTCCGCTCTCCATTCCTCCACTCTCCATCCCTCCACTCTCCATCCCTCCGCTCTCCATCCCTCCGCTCTCCATTCCTCCACTCTCCATCCCTCCGCTCTCCATCCCTCCGCTCTCCATTCCTCCACTCTCCATCCCTCCGCTCTCCATCCCTCCGCTCTCCATCCTTCCGCTCTCCATTCCTCCACTCTCCATCCCTCCGCTCTCCATCCCTCCGCTCTCCATCCCTCCGCTCTCCATTCCTCCGCTCTCCATCCCTCCGCTCTCCATCCCTCCGCTCTCCATTCCTCCGCTCTCCATCCCTGCACTCTCCATCCCTCCGCTCTCCATCCTTCCGCTCTCCATTCCTCCACTCTCCATCCCTCCGCTCTCCATCCCTCCGCTCTCCATCCCTCCACTCTCCATCCCTCCGCTCTCCATCCTGTCTTGGTCTCCCTCTGCTCTCGATCCCTCTGCTCCATCCCTCCGCTCTCCATCCTGTCTTGGTCTCCCTCTGCTCTCGATCCCTCTGCTCTCCATCCCTCCGCTCTCCATCCTGTCTTGGTCTCCCTCTGCTCTCGATCCCTCTGCTCCATCCCTCCGCTCTCCATCCCTCCGCTCTCCATCCTGTCTTGGTCTCCCTCCACTCTCCATCCGTCCGCTCTCCATCCCTCCGCTCTCCATCCTGTCTTGGTCTCCCTCTGCTCTCGATCCCTCTGCTCCATCCCTCCGCTCTCCATCCTGTCTTGGTCTCCCTCCACTCTCCATCCCACCGCTCTCCATCCTGTTTTGGTCTCCATCCACTCTCCATGCCTCTGCTCTCCATCCCTTCGCTCTACATCCTGTCTTGGTCTCCCTCCGCTCTCCATCCCTCCGCTCTCAATCCTGAAGACTGTGGTTGTGGTCCCGGGCTCCTGGTGGGGGACAAGAGACGAGAGAGCCCACACAGGGGAGAGGGGGTGGGGGCTTGTGATTAACTACTTAAAGCTTGTAGTAGGAGTTTAGGTTTTTTTGCTCTAGGAGGATGCAGGACCCCTGCTTCTCTGTCTGGACAGTGCTGATTGGCCCTGTGCTGATCACATGCACTCTCCCAAAGAAAAAAAAAACAACTCTCTAGCAATACACACCAAACTGAGCATGTGCAAGCCTCCAAGGCTCTGTTCTATCAGAAGTTGGATTGGGGACAGTAGAAGAAGGGGAGGATCAGAATCAAACAGCCTTTTTACACCATGCAGAGGATTAACCCCTTAGGTTCCACAGTGAGTATAACAAGCACGCTTTGCTGCATCTACAGACTGATTGTACTGTTGGGGTTCAGGAACACTTTGTAGAGTTTTTGAGTTGCCGGATCTCTTTTCTGGACCTTGCTGCATATGGTGGACCTGCAGCGGCTCTGAAGGTCCTTTTCTCTACATCTCTCCGGGACTTGGAGGGGGCAGCCCTGCATTGTCTGCGTTTCTGATGCCCCGAGTGCTTCTAATCCGTCTCCATAGATAAAAAAAAAAAAAAGGTTTGGCCTATACAACGTACATTTTCAGTTTTGGGGTTGAAAGATTTTGAGGTTTCGGGAGATATGAGGCCGACTCTCGGAGGGTTGGGCAGCCTCTACACTCTCGCAGTGAATGCACCTTTAATAGATCTGCGACGGAGGCTGCAATTAAGGTCTGCGTTTTTTTTTCTTTTCCAAGCGTTCCTCTTAATTAGACGCTATAAATCAGACTGTCGGATAATTCGAGCGCTGCATCGCTGGGCCGCTCACTTGGCGGAATGTTTTCCTTTGGCGTAGAGCCTACAGGGGATGGTAAATATGAGCCTGGCGGTGACACAGAGTCTCGGCTTACACCAAGAACCCGAAGGACGCGACAGGCGGAGATCCTCCTCCCAACAAGACAGAAACATTACATTATGAGGGGTGTACGGGGCCCCCAAGGCCAAACACAGGGGGGTGCTAAGGGTGCAAAATTCCCAGCGCCCATAGGGCCTCCTTCTCTTCCTGTCCATACATCATAACTGGGCGCTCACATGACCTGCTTTCTTCTCATTTCCCATTGGGTTAGGTTGGCTTTCTGTGGCAAAGTGGGAACAACAGCTTCAACTCTTCTGGGAAGGCCGTCCACAAGCTTTAGGAGGGTTCAATATTGAGTTGGCCCTGCCCTTTCCTTACACATGACCTTTAATGGCCCCCCAGTCTTAGTCCGTAGGGTTCAATATTGAGTTGGCCCCGCCCTTTCCACACACATGACCTTTAATGGCCCCCCAGTCTTAGTCCGTAGGGTTCAATATTGAGTTGGCCCCGCCCTTTCCTCACACATGACCTTTAATGGCCCCCCAGTCTTAGTCCGTAGGGTTCAATATTGAGTTGGCCCCGCCCTTTGCAGCTATAACAGCTTCAACTCTTCTGGGAAGGCCGTCCACAAGGTTTAGGAGGGTGTCTATGGGAAGGTTGGACCATTCTTCCAGAAGCACATTTGTCAGGTCAGGCACTGATGTCGGGGGAGGAGGCCTGATGTTGGGGGAGGGGCACTGATGTCGGGGGAGGAGGCCTGGCTCGCAGTCTCCACTCTAATTCATCCCAAAGGTGTTCTATGGGGTTGAGGTCAGGACTCTGTGCAGGACAGTCAAGTTCCTCCACCCCAAACTGGCTCCTCCATGTCTTTATGGACCTTGCTTTGTGCTCTGGTGTGCAGTCATGTTGGAACAGGAAGGGGCCATCCCCAAACTCCTCCCACAAAGTTGGGAGCATGAAATTGTCCAAAATGTTGCCTTAAGAGTTCCCTTCACTGGAACTAGGGGGCCAAGGCCACCCCCTGAAAAACACCCCCACACCATAATCCCCCCTCCACCAAACTTTACACTGGGCACAATGCAGTCAGGCAAGTACCATTCTCCTGGCAACCCCTAAATCCAGATACGTCCATTGGATTGCCAGACAGAGAAGCGTGATTGGTCAC